>NW_012156465.1:93098-125866 GCF_000151545.1 Saprolegnia parasitica CBS 223.65 | reverse complement strand
AACACCGGCGACGCCTGCTTGACGTATGTTGGGGCTTCGTACGCAACGACGACGCCGGCGCCACTGAGCCAGTCGGCGCGCACGTTGGTAGCGGACTCGCCACCCTTGAAGACGACGGCGTCCTTGCCGTCGAGCGACGTGATGGTGAGCTTGCCGTTGGCCGGCACGTTGATTGACTTGAAGTGAGGCGCTGCGAACGTCGCGCCGGTGCGCTGGACGATCTGGCTGAACGCCGCCTCGCCATGTGACACCACGTGCAAAGGCGTCTTGACCGCGATCTCGATCGATGCCTGGTTGCCGCACTGGGCCGCAGCAACGACGGACGCAAGTAGCGTCAATAGCTTGGTGACGTCGAGCATTGTTGTCGTTGAGTAGAAAGGGGCAAAAGAAAAAATGAGTGAACGGCGCGAGATCGCGCTGCAAGCTCCATTGTGGGTGCCAACTCAGATCCGATGCGGTCCTTTCCCAGTCGCGTGTCAGATTCGATTTACCCAGTGTATTGTATGAAGAGGAGCTTGTGTCCCGTGCCAAGCAACGAGAACTTGGGTGTTTACCGTTTACCCGTGCATTGACCATGTGCATTGACGGTGGCTGTACCCATTCCAGCGATGGAATGTACTCAGAACGGCAACATGTGTGTGCCAACTCGTGCGCTCCTGAGCCGCTCATGTAATCAGCTGTTGGACCTGAGGCAGTCCATGTTTGTTGTTGTTGACGTGGGTCGTCTATTAAATAGACAAAACTTTTCTAAATAGAATTGTCGGACTTTCTTCGTTGTGTGCACTCGGTTGAGGAACATGATCTAGGCAGGCGGAGGCAGGAGCGCGATCCCCAGTACAAGGTGCTGGCGCGGCCACTCGTGTTGGGCGAGGAGCCGAAGAAGCCGACGAAGAGCAGGCTGCTCGGGGTCTTGAACGAGGCTGTGGTGCAAATGCAGTTGAGCGACACGCGCCGCCTTGACGGCAATCGTCGATGTAGTGGTAGGTCGGCGCGAAAGACGCGATCGTTCCGGACTCGCCAGACGTTGCACCAGACGCAGGCGCGGAGCACGGGCCGGAGGTATCGGAACGCGACTTGGTGCATGTTGGACGCCGTCTTGGGCGTCAAGTAGAGGTAGCCCGAGAGCGTTCTCGGCAAGGTCACGCCCAATGGGGCTGTGGCCGCGTGAAGCGTGCTCCACACGTCCTTGATGAAGTCGCAGTCTACGAGGAAGTGGCGGTACGTCTCGTGCTCGGGGCAGAAGAGGCACGCTTGGTTGGCCCTGTCGAGCCAGTGCAAATGGGTGCGGAACTTGACCGCGTGGAGCATCGCTTGGTAGACGAAGTCGGCGTACTTGGGTAAGATGGCGTCGGGTAGTCGAAGCTAGGCTGCGGAGGCTACGGCAGCAGGCGTCTCGTAGAAGTCGTCGTCGACGCCCAGGTGGCGAGTCGGAAGCTGCAAGCGTGTCCTTGGCGGGGCGCGTCGGCGGGGCGCGTCGGCGGGGCGCGTCGGCGGGCGTGCAGTCCATGTTTGTCGTTATTAGTGATTGATTTTCTGAGTACGTACAGTCGTGCACGCCTATCCGGTCAACTATCTAGACAGGACGGAGGAGAGTTGTTAAGATATTTTCACGCGTCCCGACACGACCAACCTGACGTTGGCTTCTTGTCCAAACAATATGTTTTAGGCAGTGAAGTTGGCTGCGTTGATTGGTGGCGCTTGCTGTGTGATGCGCTTGAGCTCGTCGTGATCACTTGATCACTTTACTCATTTACACGGTATACAGCTGCAGCCCACTTTCGGGTCCACTCTGTCGTGCGTGCGTCAAGTCTGAGAACACTGGTAAGGTGATCTAGTGTTCCAGACGCTGGCGACATCTGATACGAAACGCACGAGCTCGTACAGACTATGCGACATGCAATCCACAATCCCTTGCATTTGCCAGAAGAAAACAGTGGACTCTAATACATTATTGATATTTACGGCTCCAGCGACACAACATCAAATCGTTGGTTGTCGTTGTGGTCGAAGCACGCCCACACCTGCGCTACATGGTTCTCGTTGGTGGGGTCGACGTCCAAGCACAGATTGTCGTGCGTCGCGTGCTTGATCTTTCCATTTGCGATCATCCACTTTTGGTTGTCGTTGGTCGCTGCACAAGGGTACGTGTGGAGACGATACTGCCCGTGGCGGTGGTCGCGGTATGCGTCCAAACACTGCTGGTTCTTGATCGACTTGATCGACTGCGTCGCTGCGTCCACCTCGAAGAGCTCGTTCAAGTTGCCTCGCCACACGTCCGCAAAGAGGCCAGAGTTCCACTCGGAGAGGTACTTGCCACGCTTGGTGCGAATCTGCACGACCCTGGCGGGGCGGTTAGGGCTGGGGCTAGGGCAAGGGGGTCGGCTCTGGCGTCATCGGGGTTTCGGTCGTCGGCGAGGGTGTCGTCGGTGCCTCGGTCGTCAGTGTCGGTGTCGATGAAGTCGGCGTTGACGGCGTCGGCGACGGGAGGTCCCCGACGATCGCATCGACCGGGAGCGATACGTTGTTGGCCCGCAAGAAGGCCAGAACATTGTCGATGCGAACGCCGCCGTTGGTGTGCCGCGTGCACCCGTCGTCGCTGCCACAATTGTGGATCGCGACGACCGCGTTGTCGAGCGTGCTCAGAATCGGAGATCCGGACGAGCCGCCTTGGGTGTCGAGGCGGTGGCCGACAAAGTCTTCGTCCAGCACGTCGGCATAGTCGCACGACTGCTCTGTCAGCGACGTGATCGTGCCGGGTGCGTCGTCGTCGGTGCGAATCGCTAGGCGCTGCGGCCGCCCGGACGCGTGCTGCGGAATGTACACGGTCTCGTCGAGGACCGGCCCGGACGCGCGGAGCTGCAAGTGGCCATAGGGCGCGAGGTCCACCGTCGTGTTGAGCTGCACAAGTGCAAAGTCGTGGCGCTTGCTCGATGCGAGCAAGTGGACGCTCGACGCCACCTTGACGCCGTCGCACTGCAGCGCACGGTCGTTGCGCGCATCGTCGCAGCTCGGGCAGACCGCGCCAAACTCGACTTGGACGTTCGCCGCCTTGGCCGCGTCTGGAATGCAGTGCCAATTGGTCATCATATGACCCTCGGAGCCCACGAGCCAGCCCGTGCAGAAGAAGCGGCCGCCAATGACGAGGCGCGCGACGGCCTTGCTGGCTTTGAACTTGGTGCTTTCCGACTCGGCGTAGCACGTCGACGGCTTCGAGTTGTCTTTACCGCACACCGATTCGAGCTTGGAGGCGGGCTTGCCAGTGATAAAGTGGTCGATCTCAAACACGGAGGTGGCCGCCGTTTCGTACATGGGTGCGGTGTACGTGAGGCGGACGCGGTCCGTTGCGAGGGTCGCCGAGAAGAGATCCGTGTGGCGGCCTTCATACGACACTTCTTTGGCGCCGTCGACCGACGCGATCGTGATACTCGCACCGGCCGGAAGGTCCATCGATGCAAAATGCACCGAAATGAAAGACGCGCCGGTGCGTTCGATGAGCTGCGAGAACGGGGCCGACCCGTTGCCGTAGATATGCAGCGGGTACTCGAGGCCGAGGTTCAATGGGTCCACCGCTGCAGCGGTGGCGAGGCACAGCGCGAGTAGCGAGGCAGCCAATGTAGGCGCCATGACGGAGAAATGAAAATGAACGATTTAGAGGTCTAGTTACGTGGCGTGTCGCAGTAAATTCGAAAGTCATTACAGAGGGTGGCGAGCGAGACCGGCATAAACGCGTCTGTTTTCCGCGACCTTGACATGCGTGGTGCTAATATGAGCCGACGAGCTTTTCGAAACTGCACAGAGTACGACAAGACGAGGATGGCCAACCCACGTGGCGTGGAAACCAGCGTGAAATACGGTCCGACCCATGCAAGTCCGAGGTTCTAGCCGCTGGCTAAGCGGCCCTTCTCACCAGCGTACCGTACGACTGCAGGCGCCACGAGCCTTTGCCTCGGTTGCACTTCACCACCGAATAATCTTACGGTCTTGAAGGCTCCGAGCCTGCCTTGCGTGTGCAAAGGAGCACGTATGGGCATACATTGGCGCAGGATTTCTTGTCGTGGTGCGCCAAGTGCAGTGCAGTGTGCCTCGATGCGGTGCCCAGCAGCAAGCAGCTCGTCGAAGCGCGCTTGTTCTGACGCATATTTTCACAGTAGTCGCGTTTTATTGGTCAAATTGATTTTATTTTAACCAATCCGATACGATCCATCGTCGGCGTGGCCGATGGCAGGTCAATCGGTTCGGCCAAATCGCTTTGAAATCGACATTGCTCGCGCGCAGCATGGGGATGGAAGATACTTTGGCAAGTCCATCGCGCTACACCATGTTGCTGCGCGAGGCGTGTGGCCCGAGAAATGGATGCCCCAACTATTGGTGGCAAACGCCATATCTAATCACATTTAACACGTTTACCACAAATAAGGCGACTGCCGTCGCGCCAGCTCCGAATGCGAGATTTTCATTCATTCATATCGTCATCTACTAGTATGTACATCAAGGGGCTCGTACGACGATCCAGGCTTAGAAGACGAGCACGTCAAACTTCTGGTTGTCGTTGTTGTGGCCGCAGTCCCAGACTTGAACGCGGTGGTTGGCGTCGTTCGGGTCCACGTCCAAGCACAAGTTGGCGTGCGTCGCGTGCTTGATCTGGCCGTTGGCGATGATCCACTTTTGGTTGGCGTTGCCCGTCGAGCACGCGTACGTGTGGAGGTGGCCGACGCCATTGCTGTCCTTGTACGCGTCCCAGCACTGCCCGTTGTTGCTCACGCTCTTGATCCACTGGTTGGCGCTGTCGAGCTCAAAGAGCTCGTTCGCGTTGTTGCGCCCGACGTCGGCGTACAAGCCACCGTTCCACTCGGAGATGTACTTGCCGCGCTTGGTGCGGATCTGCACGTAGCTGCGCACGTTCTTGTCCTTGCAGCTCGTCGAGAAGCGCTGGCGAATGTCGTTGGAGTCGCACGCCGCGAGCGCCACGTCATTCTTGCCCGCGATCGACGTCAAGCACACGTTGTGGGTCTTGTGCACGATCTGGTTGTTGGCGACGATCCACTTTTGGTTGCCGTTGGTCGCGTCGCACGCCCACGTGTGCAGCTTGAAGCCTGCGTCCGCCGCATACGCGTCGAGGCACTCACCGTTGCTCTGCACCGCGAGCGTGCCAGCCGCTTGGTCGTAGACGAACTGTTCGTTCTTGTTGCCCTTGGGCGTGTCCTGGTACAGACCCCGGTAGTACTCGGAGAGCACGCGGTTCGAGATCGAGCAGAACGAGATCGTGTTGGCCGGCGCCGGCGACTGGGTCGTCGGTGCAGACGTCGGCGCGTACGTCGGCGCGTCGCTGGTCGCGTCCTTGGGCAGCGGAATGTTCTTGGACTTGAGAAAGTCGACGATACGGTTCATCTTGATTCCGCCGTTGTTGCAGCCGCCGCAGTTGTGGAGTGCGACGACGGTGTTTTCCTTGGTACTGAGCATCGGCGAGCCAGACGATCCGCCTTGCGTGTCGAGCTGGTGACCGACATAGTCCTTCTCGGGGATGTCGTTGTAGCAACTCCCGCTGCTCAAGTCGGTGATCTTGCCGGCCGCGCCGTTGTCGTCCACAAGCGCCATATGCTGCGGGTGGCCGTTCGGGTGCTGCGGGATGTAGATCTCTTCGTTGAGGATCGGGCCGGACGGGCGTACCTTGAGGTAGCCGTACTGCTTGAGGTTCGCGCCGTCCTTGAGATTGAGTTTGACGAGCGCAAAGTCGGTCTTCTTGTCCGAGACGATAAACTCGACGTCGGTGGCGACGATGTCACCCTTGCAGCCGCGCTGCACGGTGTTGTTCGCGTCGTCGCACGTCGCGCACTTGGCGGCAAACTCGACCTGGACGTTCTTGGCCTTGACCGCGTCTTGAATGCAGTGCCAGTTGGTCATCATGTGACCCTCCGAGCCAATGAGCCAGCCCGTGCAGAGCGACCGGCCGTTGATGAGGAGGCGCGCGACGGCCTTGCTCGTATCAAACTTGGTTTTTCACTCTCCGCATAGCACTGCGACGGCTTGGAGTTGTCGGTGCCGCAGATGGACTCGAGGAGGTTCTTGGAGCCGCCCGTGCCAGAGATGAACTTGTCGACGACAAAGATGCTGCCGCTCGAGGCTTTTTCGTACGACGGCGCCGAGTACGTGAGGACGACGCGGTCCGCATCGATCGTCGTCGTGAAGAGGTTGTCGTGCTTGCCGTTGTACGACACCTTCTTGCTGCCGTCGAGGGACGTGATCGTGATCGACGCGCCGTCCGGGAGGTTCATCGAGGAGAAGTGGACCGAGATGTACGTGGCGCCCGACCTCTCGATGATCTGGCTCACGGGCTTGGAGCCGTCGGCGCTGAGCGCGAGCGCATTGTCGGCGCCAATGTCAAGCGGGACAGGCGACGCCATGGCAGCGACAAGGAGCGCGCACGTGAGTTTCGCCAATCGCATCATACTGCTGCTGCTGCTGAGGTGCTGCTGCTTGGCGTGTACCAACGGAAAAGGTAAAGTGAGCGACGGAAAGGACGCGCTGCGGGACACGCGCAATGGGCGAGAGCGTTACTGCCTTTGCAACATGTGTTTTTGTACACTTGGTGGCACTGGCGCTTTCTGAGTTGCTGGAGTCGGGCCAGATGGGCCGCCGTCTTGCCAGGACGAGCGCGGTGTGGCAGAGGAAGACAATGCGACCGACGACGACGATCGGTGCTGGTGTCCCCGCGGCCGGACGTTGTAGGATTGAATCGAGTGGGTCGAAAAGGCATCCTGGATACCTCTCAGAGTATGTACCATTACCATGTGGGTGCGCAGAACGCTTATGCAGCGCGTGCAACCAGATCGAACGTCGCCGGCTCTTGGCCAGATTGCCACCAGATTCACATGGACGCAGTTTCTCCTCGCATGCAAGTCTCCGATCGTATATTTGTTGAAGTACATTCAAGACGCCTTGAGGTGCTGCAAGGAGGTAATAAGAGCTCGCGCGTAGAGCGTAGCAGAACATGGCCGCGCGTCTGATGACCACCGTCGCTTCCGTGTCGGACGTTGCGACAACGGACTTGCTCGGACGCAGATGCGTCGTCTTCGTGGATACCAGTCCTCAATCAGGTTTCCAGACTGCACTGCGTCGCATGGCGGGATCACCAAAATCACCCAGACAGCCTGACAGACAACACAGACAACACTGACAACCTCCAAGCGGCTCGAATCAGCCTTCCGGCTCCCTCCACGTGAGGCACTGGAAGCTGCTGCGAACCATGTTGAAGCAAGATACATCGCTGGCTAGCCTGGCCACGCCCGACGTTGTTGGCGCTTCCAACGACGTCTGCTGCACGATTACTCGCTACGTAGTAAATAGTACAGGCGCGATGGAAGAGACGCCAAGGACCCTTGGAGAGGCCAAGGTTGTCCCAAAGTCCAACACTCGTCCTGGCGACGATCAGCAGGCGGCCAACCAACACCAATAATCACTCCGACACCACTGCTCCCTATCTTACATATCAGAGTCATCCTCGGCTGGAGACATCGGAGGCGGCGCGCGCTCGACGTGTCGGGCAAATATAAAATTCCAGCAGATTTTTTTCAATATATATTTCTAGCGAATGCTCTCTAGGATCGATTCCTCGCAAAGCGTGCGACGTGCGTCCTCGTGATTCCTCGTGAGCCTCGGTGTCGCTGGCCAAGGAGTATTATAGTCGCTGGAACTCCAGTGACTCCGACAGCGGTTGCGCAAGCGGTGATACCTCTGTCGGCGGCGTCGATGTCCAAGTCCGATTGTGCGGCGACAACGAAGCATGCTGCTGAAGCAACCTGCGTGATACCACGCCTTGACAAGCGACATCAAGGCCGACGAGGACGCACGCCACATGCGAGGAATCAGTCTTCGAATGAACTCCGCTAGACCATAAATCGGCTACCTGGTAGTACGCAATTGTCACTCCGACGCGTCACCAAAAGTAGCTCGTTGCGGCGACTCTGCCAGGCCATGCGCCGTCAGCTCCTGGTCAGCTCCTGCGTCGGTGGGTGCCTCGTTCGCAGCTGTCGTCGGTGCTCTGACGTTGGCCTTTCTCTCGAGCAGCACGTGACTCACGTGCTTCTTGAGAGCGTAGTAATGGCCGTACCACGGACCCCACTGCTGGCATGCCACTGCGATGCTTGGGGAGAAGCCGAGCGCGACAATGATACTCGGTGGTCGAGGATGGCCGCCCAGATCGAGCGACTTTTGATCCCTGCATCAGTGTGGGCTGAGAACGAACGGCTGCGCGTCAGAGCCCCGGCGGCTACCGCATTTCTTGCATTTTGAATTTTGGATTTCGCGCACGTCTTGCAGTCGCTCCTCGTACTAGTACACTATGACACCGCTGCTTCAAGTGCTTCCAAGTCTTCTCTTCGCCGCCGTCTCGGCGCAGACGGCGCTGCGGTTTAGCACGCCCGTGCCCATCTCGCTCACGCTCAACGGCAGCGGCCCCGTGACGCAGGTGCTCTCGAGCGACCGCGCCACGTCGCTCTCGGTGCACATTGCGTCGATGCACCTCCCGCCCGGCGCGACGCTGACCATCGGCACGGAGGATGGCCGCGACAAGGTCGTGTACTCGGGCGACCTCCGCGACGTCTACTCGGCGGTCTTTACGCAGCCGCGGATCCTTCTCAACTACTCGTCACCAACGTACTCTATGAACAGCAGCAGTGCGCCGATCGTGACCATTGACACGTATTTTGTGGGCGGCGCTGGCGGTGGCACCGAGTCCATCTGCACGTCGACGGGCGATGCGTCCAAGCCAGCCGCGTGCTACGCCAGCGACGTGGCCAAGACCAAGGCGTCCAAGGCCGTTGCGCGGCTGCGCATGGGCGGCTCGGGCCTCTGCACGGGCTGGCTCTTTGGCGCGGACGGCTACCTGCTCACCAACAACCACTGCATTGGCACGGCGGCGGTTGCGGCGACAACGTCAATCGAGCTCGGTGCGGCCTGCGCGACCTGCAACAACCCGAGCAACAACGTGCAGCTGGCGTGCAAGGGCACGGTCGTCGCGTCAAGCGTCGAGTTGATCGCGACAAGCGTCGAGTTGGACTTTTCGCTCGTCAAGCTCAACCTCCTCCTGGACATGGACCTCTCGAGCTACGGGTACCTCCAAGCACGCGATAGCACAGCCGTGCTCAACGAGCCCATTTGGCTCGTGGGGCATCCCGGCGGCAAGCCAACGCGCATGGCGACCGTGGTCGAAGGCAATGCGACGGGCTCGATCGTGTCGCTGAACGTCGCCAACAGCTGCCAGAGCAACGAAGTCGGGTACCTCCTCGACACGCAAGGCGGCTCGTCGGGGTCGCCCGTCCTGAGCACCAAAGACAACAGCGTTATAGCGCTGCACAACTGCGGCGGCTGCGACGCCAGCACACTATCCAACGCCGGCATCCCGATCACAAGCATCCTCGCGCATCTGCGAGCGAATGGCGTCGCGCTGCCGCCGAATGCCATCATGGCAACGCCAACGCCGACACCGACGCCGACGACTACACCGACACCGACACCGACGACTACACCGACACCGACACCGACATCGACACCGATTCGACTTTGCACCATCTCGAACCGCGCGGTCTTCGAGTACTACTCGGGCGTCTACTATGGGTCGCCAAGCTTTAGCGCGAACGAGCAGTTCGAGTACGACGAATCGACCGGCGCGGTCCGCGTCGCCAGCAACGGCCAGTGCTTGGACGCATGGAGCAGTGACGGCGGCGCGTCCTACCACCTCCACACGTACGCCTGTGACGCATCCAACGCCAACCAGCGCTGGACGATCGCCAACGGCCAAGTCCAGCACCGCACCCACGGCATCTGCCTCACGACGGTTGCAGGTGCCAGCGCGATCGGGGTCGCTCGCTGCGACGCCAGCGCCGTGCGGCAGTGGATCTCGCCCACCAACTGCCGCACTTCGTCGACCGTCCGCAGCTTTGTGCAGCTCGTGACCTCCCGGCAGCGCGTCGTCTCCGAGTGGTACACGTCGGTGCTCGCCAAAGCGCCAGCAGGCGGCTGGACCGAGCTCTGGGAGCAAGTCGCGGGCGGCGGCCTCCGGTCGTTCAGCAACGGGCAGTGTCTCGACGCGTACTTGGTTGGTGGCAGTAGCTACACGCTCCACACGTACGCCTGCGACGCGTCCAACGGCAACCAAAAGTGGAGCGTCGGGAACGGGCTAGTCAAGCATGCGACGCACCCAAACCTGTGCTTGGACATCGACCCGACGGATCCGAACATGGCGGCGCAGACCTGGACGTGCTACGCCAACGCGGTCAACCAGCGCGTGGACGTCGTCGCCTTCGAGTAGACAATACGTCGTAACAGGATACGATTTTATGCATCCATGGAGTAGTACGTCCATGCTAGCAGCGGTGGCGTGCCCATCGCCGCGTAGCAGCATGGCGTCGTGTATGATGCGAGGGAGGGCCTATCGCCATCATCCGACCAAGCCATCCCCAGGGCGCATGGCGTCGCGACGCGTGGCAGGCTGTGCGTAATGGCCCTGCGTTCGATCACAAAGTCGCCCATCCCGTTGCTGCGCTCCGTACCTAATCCGCTCCTCTCGCGATCGCCCGTCGCCGACCTCCGCAAGCCGCCGTCAACCTCGCGCGTCCAGCGCCACCGTCCTCCATCTTCCCATCGAACTCGCGCTTCCTCCATCGTCAACCTTCCTCGGCAACCGCCATCGTCGAGGCCGCCCGTCGTCTTCTTGGACGTTGCAGATATCTCCGCCTATCCGGATGCTTGCCCTCTCCATACAAACACCGAGTGCCACGTAACCTCCGCATCCGTTATCCGGTTTTAACGGCTCCACGTCACGAGATCGCCATTCCGCGCCCAAGTTGCATATTTTCTCACTTGGTATTTGTATGCTGTATACCCACATGTAGTGCAAAATATGCATTTTAAGAATGCACATGGGCCGGCCAAGGTTGTCCCTAAACCCATGGCGGTCGTCCCCTATCTCGGCCATTGTAATGCATATTGTATATGTATTTAAAGTATAGAATGGTATTGTGCATATTAAATATAAGTACAAAATATGCAATTGCACCGCGCACCTGTCTGAAACCAACGGAGCGCGGCCAAGGCCAATAAGCAAATAAGCGGCAGCTCATTCCGCATTTGCCAGCATCTCGAGCAGCAGCATGTCCCTTGACTACGCCCAAGTCCAGAACGACCCGGTGCCCGTGGTCCGCGCCAGCCATGAGCCCAACCTGGCCTTCGTCATCCACCGCAACAAGAACAAGAACGTGGTCTCGTACGCGGCCAACCTGCTCGCCGACGGCTCGATCAACGCGGCCGACCCGCTCAAGGTCGACTGGATCATGTTTGAGAACGCGGGCGTGCCCCGCGAGGGCCTCAACATGGTCGAGCGCAACACGGCGTACGGCGTCAACGTGTCGCCCATGGAGGGCAAGCCCGGCCACTACAAGGTCGTGCTCGCGTCGCTGCCGGACAAGGTCATTGACTTCCACCTCGTCGATGGCAAGCCCGTCGCGCTCATGACGATCAACGGCAAGGACGGCAGCCGCATTGACCGCGTCTTTGTGACCTCGACGACCTCGTGGGGCATGCCCAAGGTCCAGCACATTGAGATCTTTGGCACGGACCCCTCGGGCGCCGCGATCGTCGAGAAGAAGATCCCGTAAGCTAGCTAGCGCATTCCTCTCTCCTTGAATGCACCTTGTAATATCCTGTACTACCAGCCATCGCGGACCGCATCGAGCGGCCGCGATGGCCCATCCTGGCTGCCGTCCTTGGCCGTCGTCGCCGTTATCATGGCCCGTCGCGCTTCAGCATGTGACCGTTCCGCGACGCAGGAAGAAGTCGGAGCCGTTAGAAACATGTCGTGTCCTTTGCTGCTATTCTTGGCCCAAAGCTCAGCTCTGGAACCGTCATCGTCTTGGGCATGGCGGTCGAGTACGTCTTCTCGGCCGAGCACTGCGCCGACTCGACGTGCATCGTGCTCGATGTCTACCTCGTCGTGGCGCTACTCTTGCTCCTTCTCGTGGTGCCAACGGCGCGCTGCGTCCTGCTGCGCACGCGGCAGCGCCGCCTCATGCGCAAGATCCAAGCAAAAAACATGGTGTCGATCTCCGAGACGATGATCCGCAAGGACATTGACAGCGCGCAGATCCAGAGCAAGAAGAACCTCGAGAAGCATGGCATCGCCTTCCTCGCCGCGCGCAATGGGCTCTCGTCCTTTCTCGGGAAGCACTCGCGGTACGCGCCTCTCATCCACCGTCGCCCATATACGTATATGCACTGCTAGGGTCCAGCACCTCCAGAAGATTGTCACCAACAAGCTCAAGACGCACCACGACACTTCCGACCTCTTCCTCAAGCCGACGTACGAAGAGAACGCGATCTTGGCCGTCGCGCCCAACTCGATCCGCGTCCAGCAAGAGCAAGATAAGGTCCACAAGCTGCTCACGATGCGCCGGTACAAGTCGTCTCCTGGAATGCTTGCCGTAGCCGAGGACGCGTAGGGCGAGTCTCACCTCCAACGTGAGCTTCAAGGTCGCCGACAACGTCTTCGCGTCTGTGTACGAGGTCAAGCTCGCCGAAGTGCGTCTTGTCAAGCGCGTGGCCACGGGGCCGCTCAGCGAAGTCTACGCGGGCGTGTGGCGCAACACGCGGGTGCGTCTCGTCGCATCTGCAACACCGCTCGAACGGTCTCTAGGTCGGCGTCAAGCTCCTCATGCCCCGCGAGACGTACCAGGAAGGCCTCGAGGAAGCAATCAAGAACTTCCGCCGCGAGATCTGGGTCATGAGTCGCATGAACCACCCGAACGTACTGCACTTGATTGGCGCGAGTCTCACGTCGAGCTGCTATGTGCTCATCATGGAGTACATGGCCAACGGTAGCATCGCTTCCCGACCTTTCCATATGACCGAGACGCGCATAGGCTCGCTGTACGAGTACTTAAGGGACCCCAACAACATTATCCCGATGCCATTGGTGCTCAATTGCACCTTGGACATCATCCACGGCATGTCCCACGTGCACGAACAAGGCGTGCTCCAAGTATGGACGTTCTTTGTCCACTCTAGTGTCTCATCGCCGTCTAGCGCGATCTCAAGACCAAGAACCTCCTCGTGTCCGACCACTTGGTCGTCAAGGTCGCCGACTTTGGCCTCTCGCGCTACAAAGACAAGATGTACGGCGAGTATACGTTTGTGGGCACGCCCTTCTGGTACTTTAAAGCTCGTTGCGACGACGTACAAGAAGACAATATTGCTAGGGCGGCCCCCGAAGTCATTCGTCACGACAACTATACCGAGAAGGCCGACATCTATAGGTACTCCACACGCGACGTAGCAACGATTTGGGATGGCCCGTAGCTTTGGCGTCGTGCTCTGGGAAATGATTGAGCGCAAGGATCCGTACCAAGGCATGAACCCGCTTCAAGTGCCGTTGCTCGTCTGCCAAGAAGGTGGCTTCCGTCGAATATGGTCGACTCAAACCAAGGGGTAGGGTTACGCCCGGCCGACCTCACGAATCCCGTGCCCGAGCTCTACAAGGAGCTTATGACAGCGTGCTGGGACGCCGACATGGACAAGCGCCCCGACTTTACCGAGATCCTTCGGTCCATGGAGCGCATTGCCGAGCTCTACCAGCGCAACCCAGGCCCCGAGGCCCCGGATGAAATTGTCTCGTTATTTGTCGCCGTCTTCGTGCCATATTGATGGATGTCATGCATAGAAACCCACCGAGCGCGAGGAGCGCTTGAGCGACCTCGAGGCGCACGTGATCCAGCGCCGTCGACGGGCGAGCGTCGTGGGCCGGCACGACTTTGAGTGTTCCCACGAAGCCATGGACCGCAAGATCCCCATCAAGCAAAGCCAGTCGCGAAGGAGTCCCAATTTTTTCCGACGGAGCCAGCAAATGGACCCAATGCGGCTCTCGGCCTGCAACAGATGATGATAAAGGATGTAGCATCGATGCGTGTTGAGGAGGCGGACTAGAGGTGCTTCGCACGTAGGCGTGCAGCGTGGCTTCGTCCTCGGAGAAATGCGTCGTGCCGTCGACGGTCGCATTGCCGCCGAGGAGCGCGGGGAGGTGGTCGGGGCCGAGCCACGCAGTGAGGCGGCGGACGTAGTCTTTCGGCGCCGGGCAAATGCGGATTTTCTGCTTGGTCACGTCGCTGATCAAGCGCTGGATGACGAGCCAAAACGTGTTGAACCACGGTGGCGTGTTGATGATGTAGATGGCGGCGCAGCGCTCGGGGTAGTGCTGGCCTGCGATAAAAGATGGATAACGATGGACGCAGAGGATCGAAGTGCGTACCAATCGTGCGCATTGTCCACGACACAAACGTACGAAAGTCGGCGTTCTTGCAGTCGCTCAAGGTCATGCCCTGGAAGTCGAGGATCTTGACCATCTGCCCCAACGTCGGCGTCGCCTTGTCGAACGGCCGCGTGTCGAGCCGCGCCCACTGGAACTCGGTGAGGAAGAGGTAGTGGGCCATGACGTCGGCAAACGCAATCTCGTGCTGCGCCTCGAGCGCCTCGAGCGCCTTGTTCAAGCCGCCCACGTGCTCGTAGACAACGAGGTTCTTGTTGTCGGTGCGCGTGCGAGCGCAGAAGAGTGCGACCAGTGCGCCTTGATGGCCGCAAAGTGCAGTCGCGGCGTGTGCAGGATGTGGTCGATCTGGTGCACGCTGCGCCACGTGAGCGTGCTCGCCCAGCGCTCGTCGGCGTTCTTGCTGCAGCCAAACGTAAAGCGGGTGGCACAAAGCCGTCCGTGATCATCGAGACGGGGCACCCGCCGCAACCATTCCAGTCGCTGCCAGGGTCCGCGACCGGCGGCGCCTCGATCGCCATGTCGACGGCGTTGACATCGACTAGAGACCAGATGAGAGAACACTGAGAAATGCATCGCGCGTACCGTCAAAGTCGATGCCTTGGAGCGCTGCCATGTCCTCGGGCGCGACCGCGGCCTCGTCCGCAGCGTACTGCGCGACGTTGCCAAAGGTCGAGGGCCGGTCATCGATGGCAGCGAGCGCGGGCAGCGGCTCCGCGGCAGGCTGCAGGTCCGCGGGCGCAGCGGTCGTCCGCCGGCCGAACCCTAGCTTCTTGAACATGGCCAGCTCGAAAATGCACGTCAATGCGACATCCGGTCGCTCGAATGGAATCTGTCCGGACGCGGTATCCGGATGCCGCCCACGTGGCAGCACGAGATGTGGTTCTTGCCTCCACAAAATGAGCCAGGGAAATCGCAGCACCTAGTGCAGACAACTGGAGGGTCCCATGAGAGACGACCACGCCGACGTAGAGAGCTCGAAGGTCCCACGCAGCATCGACGTCGATGCGTGAATCCAGCGCCCCACTGCCAACTGAGAACCCGAGTTGGGTGCAGGGTGGTCCGAGCACCGCCTTTCGTCCGGTACTGTCGCTAAACACGGTGAGCTCGCGGCCTCGTGGTCACTACCAAGGAAGGGCTTATGTCCTTGACACTGCGAACGCTCCCCAGACAACGATACTGTACTCTGTTGGGGGGCCACCAGAGCAATTTCCTCACCAGAGCAATTTCCTCAGTCCAGCAAATGGCCCCGCGACCGCTGTATCTCGCAGGATTATAGCTTCAAGACATAGCCCTGTACTATAATTGTTTATCCGATACCACTCCAACGCAGACACGAGTCCACAAGCAACCACTCATGCTTGACGGAGCCAGCTTGACGGAGCAGGGCATGCGCTGGCAAGTGGCGTGCGTTTAGTCACCTCAACCGGATCCGGATACTGCGTCTTGTCAACACTGCGCAAACCACGATGTTTGTCCAGCCGCGGCAAGGGATCGCCGACTTCAGCTGCTACGCGGTAGCCGCCGCGATGGCCTCGGTGGGCCTCATGACCAGCGTCTCTAGGTCGAGTTCTCGCCCTTCCACGAGCACTGGCTTGCGGTCGGGAGCGCGCAGTACTTTGGCATCATCGGCAACGGACAGCAGCTCGTGCTGGAGCTGCAGGCCAGCGGCGACCTCACGCCTGTACGCTCCCATACGCTGCGATGGCGAGGCTCATGGCGCGAGCCAATCTGACTAGATGCGCGCCTTTGATACGCAAGACGGCGTCTACGACGTGGCGTGGAGCGAGACGCATGCGTCGCAGCTCGTGAGCGCGTGTGCAAACGGCCACCTCAAGCTTTGGGACGTCACGACGACCGACGGGTTCCCGATCCAGACGTTCGCCGAGCATGCAATGGAAGCGAGTAGCGTCAACTGGAACATGGGCGACCGACAGCACTTTTGCTCCGGCAGCTGGGACTCGACCGTCAAGGTCTGGACGCCGACGCGACCCCACTCGATTGCGACGCTGCAAGGCCACACCGGCCCCGTCTACAACGCCGTGTGGTCGGTCCACGCCAACTCAATGATTGCCTCGTGCTCGGGCGACGGCGCGGTGCGGCTATGGGATCTCAACTCGGGTGCGTCCGTGTGCCGCATCGCCGCCCACGCCCAAGAGGTCCTCGCCTTGGACTGGAGCAAGTACGACCCGAACCAACTCGTGACAGGGTCGGTCGACGGAAGTCTCAAGATCTGGGTACTACGTCCATGAAGCATCGGCCGCATTGACGTCCCGCTGCAATGCTAGGACATTCGCAACCCCGAGATGGAGGTCCGCGTTCTGCGCGGCCACCAGTACGCGGTGCGCAAGGTCAAGTTCTCGCCGCATGCGCCCGACGTTGTCGCGTCGGCGTCCTACGACATGTCGGTGCGGCTCTGGGACACCAAGGCGCTGCATCCCCAGACGGTATATACCTGCATTGATGCCGCATTCCAGAGGCCGTGACGAGAATGCGTGTAGCAAACGGCGACGCACCACAGCGAGTTTGCATCGACTTTAGCCTTTTTGTCCCTGGTACGCGGATACGATGGATAGTGTGGGATAATATACTATCCACGACTGGATAGGTTTGTTGGCGTCATGCTCGTGGGACCGACGCATTGTCATGTGGAACACGCATGGCGGTCCACCGCGCTTCCGCTAAGGCGCATCAATATATAGAGCCTCGTGGTCGGCGTCAAAACGATTCATGCAGTCGCCAGCCGTGTGCACCCAAGCCTCATACGAATTCATATAGAATGTAGCTACCACAAACAGTCTCCAGAGGCTGGAGTACAGATCCGTGTGCCATGTGTGCAGCCTTGAGGAAACCTTGAGGAGACCACGAGGAAACCTTGAGGAGATGATGAGGTCGAACTCGGGACGGCAGCATCCTTGTCTGCCCTACTGCTGGCGGTGTGAATGGACTGGCAGCCGTCATCACGAGCGCTGACCGAATCATTGGTTTTCAGCGACCTCATCGCCACGCAAAGGGTGTCTCTTCTTGGAATTGAAGCCTCTACGGTTCTCGCCCTCCTCGCCTCTCTCCCAGGCGATCGATCTACTTTATTTGGAGTAGTAACACGACGTCAAACAAAAATGATCAGCCTGTATTAGCTGTTAACTGTAGAATCTTAGATAAGTGTAGTGCTAAACGGAAAACGTCCACGCATTCGGGTCCCGTGGCGGGTCGTAGCGGTGCGCCTCGGCAAAGTGGTACGAGGTCGGTGCCACGTCGATACTGGGCCACCACCGGTGGTCGACGACGGCGGCGTCGGGCTTGCTGTAGCTGGGGCTACTGCCACTGCTGTAGCGCTGGGTCGGGTCGAACGGGTAGTAGTTGTATTGGGGGCCATGGCTAAAGTACGTGGTGTGCGGCATTGGCTCGAGCTGCGAGGCGGCGGTCGGCGACGATGCGTCGTCGGTGCGCACGCGGTGGTGGCGCGAGCAGTAGCCACCGAGGCGGGCGTACGTGGTGCAGCCATCCATGCGGCACTGGCGGCCGCCGCCATGACGCACGCACTTTTGCTTGGACTGCACCATCTTGGTGCAGCCAGGTTCGGAGCAGAGCTTCTTGGGGACCTTGGCGCCGTGCTTGGAGCAAAAGCCGCGCAGGCGGGCGTTGCCATAGCAGCCCTCAAAGCTGCAGAGGGGCCGGCCGCCGTGGCGCACGCACAAGTGGCGCGCAAACACTTGGTTCTTGCAGCCCTGCACGGAGCAGTGGCCGCGGCTGCGGTGGAAATAGCACTTGGTCGAGTTGGCCATCGCAGCCTCTTCGCACGCGTTGAAGCGACACTTGGTCATGATTTTGGTATGCAAATTGACAAGTGACGGACTTGTGCATGCGAAGACTCGCGAAGGCAAGCGACGGCGTAGAGACAGAGCCTGACATTTCTTCTGTCGTGGCGGGTGCGTAGTGGGACGCACCTGCGAGTTATGAGTCCCGTCCACCTGCCACCCGCCATGCTGCGCCACGTTCAACAAGTTGGTTGTGGGGCTCGACACCGTTGCCGTATCCAAGTACATGTCCATCGCGAAGTGCGCGACTGCGGTCGATAGCGTGCGATGGCGATACCGACGTTCGTATGAATTCGCAAGTAACGCATCAGGATGCGGTGGGACCGCCGCGACGGCGGTTTTCAAACGGCAAAAAGGTACTACCTAAGGGAATTTCCGAGGCAAACCATTTTCGTGCGCCATTACCTCACGGCGAATCAAGCGACCGGCTGGCAGCCATCACGGGTGGAATCCCCCCCGGCTGGTGCACGACGGTTGTTAAACGTCCACAAAGCTTGACCTTCCTCGTCGGCGCCAGGTCCCTTCTCACGCGCCTTGCTGGTCGATTCAGCGGGAGGGTTGGAATCTTTCAATGGTCGCAGGTTGACCATCGGTTCGTGGACCGTGGGCCAACACTCCTTGACGCTACGTGCGTAATTCCTGCACGAAATGGACAGCTTACATCATCACGCGCCTCAAGAATACTGGGCTCCTGGCCCGTTTATGGCGGTGTCGACCCTGTGGTAGTGCCCTTCTGTGGACTGAGATTCTGGTCTGTGCTGCAACCACCCGCGTTTACGTGTGTGGGGCGAACCACCTGGCGAGCAGCGCATTTTCTAAGCAGGTTCTGACAGCTCCACAGCGTCCACACAACCAGTGGCCACCGTTTGCTGTGTCGTCGTCACTCATGGATGGCAGCTCGATGTATGGCACGATACCGAGGCGCTTCGATCCTAGGTACATGTGTAGGCAAGACGACGCCTCGCCACCAGAGCTCACCACCATCATACATACCGTATATACCGGTATGTATGTACCCACTTACTCTACCTCGGATCGTACGCACCGATCGAGCTCATTGGTTCCTGCTCGTTGGCACGAAAGAGTGAGCTTTGGCGAGGTAACGCATTATAGAGTCTCAAGCACGCAAGAGTGCATCAATCAATGGCTCGTGGGAAATTCTCTGGTCATCGGCCATGCAATTTTTCATTGTTTGTGGAGGCAGTACTGTACAATTATTTGCTTTTCAAAGAAAGAGTTTGGCGCAAATATATTTTCTTGTTCCGCAACCAAGCATCTCGTTGAAAGTCGGTGGCCGAATCGGCAGTACCAGGTAGACGTCGTACATCTCTCCCTGTTGGCTGTGGATGCGAACTCCGTCCTCCTACAAAACGTGAGTTTTTGGTGGCCGGTAGCAGCTAGTAGCGTCTTGGATGCGTGATCGCAACTCGGAGAAAAGGCGAGTAGCTTGATCGGGACGGCAAATTTTATTGCATCGGCCTTGCGACGGTCGCTCCCAAGGATGTGCATCCAGAATGATGACGACCACCCACAAGGGGCCTCTACATGTATATTCATGCGTCCAGAGCCAAATGAATGTGCTCTTCGATTTTGTCCGCTCGTTGTCTACGGTATACTTGCCCTCCGCTGCCATTCCCTTGACGTCATTTTTAAACTGGAAGCGTAAATCAATCTCCATTACGTGGTACGGATTATCGAACTGAAATGAAGTATATCATCGCCACCGCACCAACGCGATCGCGATCAGTGCAAGCGGTTGTGGCCACGGCACAGACGGATATTCGGGCGGGGTATCTTCCTCCCTCACTTGATATGCTGTAACGTTGAATATACCAATGCCTATATCCCCAAGTATCCACATACTCGCGACAACCTCTAATACATAATATCCGGATACAAGACATCTTTTCGCCTCCACAACCGATCCCAATGAATTCTTGGTCACAACCGACAACGCACCCATGCTTTTTACTTTGCACATTTCACTTTTCATTTGACCACATGCAGTGCCAATTCAACTCGTGCCAGCAGCCGGTGCTGCCGGGCTCGACCAAGTGCGACTTCCATCGCAACCGGTCCGAGTGTTCGGTGCCAGAGTGCTCCAACCAGGTCTTTGCCCGGAAGCTGTGCGTGCGCCATGGCGGCCGCGCGCTCTGCAGCTTCGAGGGCTGCCGTGCCAACGCGCACCAGCGCGGCTTCTGCTGCCGCCACGGCGCCAAGGGCTCCAAGAAGCACTGCATCGAGCCCGGCTGTGTGCGCCTCGCGCAGTCCAAGCACAGGTGCGTCCGGCACGGCGGCGGGCGCCCATGCCAGTTCGAAGGCTGCACGACACACGCGCGGTCGGGCGGCCACTGCTCGCGCCACGCCCGACACAAGCGGACGCAAGACGACGGCGGCATTTCAGACAGCACGAGCGATGCGTCGAGCAGCAGCAGCAGCGTACACCACCACGAACGCCCGAGCTGGACCAAGTACAGCCTCGCAATGATCCTCAACAGCACCAGTAGCGAGCCCTGCCCCGTGGCGTGCTGAGCGCGCTTCGTATAGTTTTAGTAGCAATATAATAGACCGCCTCTCGTAGTATCTCCTTCGGAAGGCCGTCGTACGTCGTGAAAAGTGGACGGCGGAAGAGTGGTCAGTGCGCAGTAGCCAGCGTCCAGCACAGCTCCGCGGGGCTGAGCCCAGATTGCAGCGGCGAAGGCGCCAGGAAGGAAGAGCTACGTCGACGGTGGTCACTGGCTGCGGCTTGCCGGCTCTGGCAAATCCTAATGCATCAGCAGGCTTGCAGACAATGCGATCCAAACGCTCCATGCATCAACGTACAAGCAAACGTCAAACTCGGGCATAAATGGTTAAAATATGAGACTAAGAAAACTCAGGCTTACGCGGTACCAGCGTCGCGGCCGCAAATCTCAGCCACGCGCGCCCAGAGCGTGCTGCGGTCGGCCTCCGTGTGCGCGGTCGAGGCCCACGACATCTCGGTGGGCACAACGCGACGGTCGAGCCAGAACAGCCCCGATGACGTGGCTGGCTCCGGCGCCGTGCAGAGCCAGACCGCCGTGTCTGCGCCCTGCTCAGGCGTTCGCATCATCCATCCGTGGAGGCGCGTAAAGCCGCCGATCGAGCTCGTTGTCCCTGGCGTCGTCGCCCAGCCCGGGTTCATCGCGTGGAACGCAATCTTGTCCTGTCCGAGCGGAAACCGCTTGGCAAACTCCATCGTCAGCGCGACTTGAGTCTTCTTCGCCAGCATGTAGGCGAGCGTCCCGTCAAACTTGTCGCCAGCGCGGGTCTTGCCGCGCACGTCGACGAGGTCCAAACTCCCGAGGTACTGGCCGCCGCTCGACATGTTGACAACGCGGCCAATCGCGCCGTCCGCATGGTTGCGCAGCTGCGGAAGGAGCAGCGCCGTGAGGAGGTACGTGCCGTTGATCGCGACGGCCATCGAGGACTCGACGTCGTCTTCAGTAAAGACTGCCTCCTTCGCCAGCATGCCTGCATTGTTGACAAGGCCATCAAGAGACGGCGCGGCAGCCGCCAGAGACGCGGCGATCGTATGCACGTCCTTTTGCTTGCCGAGGTCGCCGAGGTGCACGTGTACTTTGGTCGGGTCGTGCGACGAGACGTCGACGATGGCCTTGCGCGCAGCCTCGGCGCGGCCCGCGTCGCGACAGACCAAATGCACATGCGCGCCGAGCTGCGCGAGCTGGGTCGCGATCGCAAAGCCAAGGCCGCTGTTGGCGCCGGTCACGGCGTAGTGGCGCGACGAGACGTCGACGGGCGTCTCGACCCACGTGGTCGACGCCTTGCGGTAGCCGCGCGCGCCGTAGTGGCAGAGACCTGTAAAGTACCATTGCAGCGAGGCGAGACCCGAGTACGACATCTTGCGCGTGGAGTGGAAAAGGCAATGTGACGGTTGGAGGAATATCCGCGGACCAAGATAGATAGATACGAACACGTGCGAAGTCCGACCAGATGGCAACCGTTGGGTACGCCGAAGTCCACAGCAGCAATTAGCATGGCGTGATGCAGCTACATTGCATGGACCGTCATCGGCGAAGGATGCGTGTCGTTCTTGTGACTACATAGTAGGGCGAGGCTTCTTCTGGTGGACGACGGCCAAGATCCGACAAAAGGCGGTGCAACGAGGTACATGGAAGCTTCGAAATCAACGCCAGCGACAATCGATTCTAAAGCTATCCGGGTTCGATGCAAGGCCAGACTGCAAGCGTTGCGTTCTTAGTAGTACCAAGGCCGTGCTCCAGCATGGCCGAACGAGCTCTCCGTGCCTGTAGGATAAAAATGGGAAATTGCGGCGATGTCGTGGACAAGCGTGGATGGACCGCAGAACACGTTGCCCAACGGTCGTTCGCTGCTTGGTTGACCGCAGCTTGCTCGGACTGGGGCAGCGAGCCCCGTCGCAGCCGATGTCGCTCGCTCGCAATATGGCCCGGACGTCGACCACTGCTGCAGCGTACGCCACAGTGCGTGGCTTGGTCGACTCCTCACATCTGGAGCAGAAGGGTATGAGCGCGTTGAGCTACGCGTCAAAGATAGGCCTGCGCCCAATCCGACTTGGCGCGCTGTCGACAAGATTCGAGCGAAGGGGTAGGGTCTTCGACCGTTTCACACTTGCATATTAGTATGGAGTACGCCACCGCCTCTGTCTCTCAACGACCTTTGAAAGCAATGCTGGAAAGTACCTCATTGAGCGTGTCGTCAGAGCATTCGATGAGCAAACCAAAGCCCCAAGTGCGCAGTCACGGCCTGGCGAACGAGTCAGAAGTCGAAGATGCCTGCTCGTCTCTCGGTGCCTGTACCCAAGTCTTTGCAACACAAAGCGAACGCTATACAGGTCACGTCGATACATTTCCATTTCCCCACTCGGAACCCCCGTCGACGAGGACGGGTCGCGTCCCGGCATACGCCTTGGCGCGAAGGAAGCGAAGCACGTCCACATGACCGCGTTCGGCTGCGATCGAGACGGCCATCGGGTGCCAGTCGCTGAGCAAATGCGCGTCCAAGTAGATGAGAATCTCCAGAAACCCTCGCTCGGCCGCCACGGTGCGCAGATGACCCGCTTGTGCGCCCAGACGACAACGTCCAGCTGATTGCTGCTGACGCCGCACTCCATAAGGCCTCGCGGGTACGCCGAGCTGCGCGCTTCGAGCCAGTCGAGCACCGACGTGTGGCCCTTCGACGCTGCCAAGAGCCAGTCTGCAGCGACAACGCACGTGGCCTCAGCCACGAACGCGACGACGTTGATGTCGCCGTGGATAAAGGCAATCCTGTCGGTAGCTTGGCGTTGCGCAGCAGTGGCGCGAGCTTCTCGACGTCGTGGGCTGCCAGCCACGTGCGGAAGCGGGCGTCGAGCTCGTGGTCGGGCATGGAGATGCGTTGCTTGGGCCGGTGGGCCATGCGCCGCAGACCTGGCACCAGCGGTGCAAGGCTCTCGGGCAGGCCGCGCTGGTACGAGGTGATGGTACACAAGAGGTCCTGGCTGCACAAGACAGCGGCGGCCGCGTCGGACGGCGGCGCCGGGTGCGACAGACCAAGACCCATCGCTCGATTGTATTGGGTTGGAACTCGTAGGGGGCCCTATTAAAAAACCAGACACACACCACCAATATCAACTTGATTGAGTAGTAAGGATGGGAAAACAAATCGACAAAAATGAGCCCGTTGAGACGACATTTAACCACCGAGTGCACATGCGGCTGCTTCAATCGCCACAAGCGGTAGCTGGACGAGCAGTGCGGCGACGGGGCCATGGCCGGCAACCACGGCTGCACAAAACGCTTCATAACCCATCTAACGACAACTTGTCCACCTTCTTCATGTCGCAAGGAAAACGTATTACGTGATTGCAGACCGTCGCGAGCATCGTGGGTATTTCAAGAAACCACTGGACGACGTCAAAGTGGCCGTTCGCACTCGCCAGCAGCAGCCCCGACTGGCCCGACTACATGGTGCATCCCATCATCATCAGCATCCTTATCACAGGTAGCAGACTGCGCTGCGTACGTGATCGCAGTGATGCACATCAATGGCCCCCGTGTGCACAAGCGCCTTGAGCACCGAGACGTGGCCGCGTGCGCACGCGCTCAGAAAGGGCGTGCGGCCGCACTACAACCGGTCTCAGTTCTTAGTCGCAATGGCACTTTGCAGTGTACCTTGTCGAGCGCATGCAGCGAATGGCTAGCATACGCAAGGAGCTCGTGAACGACAGCCGCATGGCCCCCGGCGCAGGCGACATGCAGCGCCGTCTCTCCATCCTGCGCTCGCTTCCATCAGCTTCTCGTGCCTATGCTTCGAGGACGACGACGTACGAGGTTGGCGTGCGCGAGGTCCATGCGTCGCTTGGTCAAGAACGTGCGCACCATGTGCTTGTTGCCGGCGGCGCTCGCGAGGACGAGCGGTGTGTCGCCCGTCTACTCGAACGCTTCACGACTGCGCTGTCGAGGCACCTACCGGCGTGGCGCAGTTGACGTCGACATTGTAGAGGATCGCGAGCACTTCAGTGCTCTGGGTATGTCCGCGCACGACGGCGTGGTGCAGCCCCGTGCGTCCCGTCTAGCGTATCGAGGAGCAAGTATCAACGTATCAAGAGGAGAGGTGTACTTGGTCTTTGTAATTGACGTCGGCGCGAGCTTGGGCGAGGACGTAGAGCACGGCCGCAAACCCGCGCTGGCACGCGACTAGAAACGGGGCATCGCCCTATATCGGCGTCCACAAACGATAAGACAATTTGGACATGGACAAAAGATGTACAGCGTGGCACGGCGTGTGCACGGACGCGCCGGCGCCGAGAAGCGTGGTGACGGTCTCAAAGAGGTCTTGCTCGTCCTTGGCCGTCTTGAGCGCGTAGAGCAGCGGCGTCTCGCCCGTCTAAGTCGCCAATTCAGAGCCACTTAGAAATGATAGATTGACATGATTGCACGCGTGGACGTTGCAGACGGCGGCGATGGACCCAAGGAGGCCCGACCGACGGCTGTGGCCCGTCCACGCCGCCACATGCAACAGTGTGTTGCCATTCTATACGACGATCTCAATCTCGTTAGGAAGAGTCGCCGGCTTGGAACCACCGACCGTCGGGTTGGCGTGAGCGACGTTGGTCACCGGGAGCAGCAGTTGGATCACGGGTACATTCTGGCTCGTCACAGCGCGCATCAGCGTGTTTTCACCACGCTACCACATACTGAGTCGGAAGCAGTGCGTGACGTGGCAGTCTGTACGTGGTCCATCGCGTCCGGGTCCGCGCCGTGGGCCAAAAGCAGCGCGACGATCTCGGCGCTGGCCTCGGCGCACCGCAGCAGCACGGTTGACCCTTGCTAGACACAGCTGGATCTAGCACAATCCGAGAAAGTCGAGGGTACCGTATCCCGCAGATGGACGTTCGCGGTGTGAGCGAGCAACAACTCCGTGCGCTGCACGTCATTGGTGGTCGCGGCCAGCATCAGTGCCGTCTGCCCCAACTAATAGTCCCGTTAGAGTCTGAGAAAGATGCGCCGAGGGAGGTAGTCGATGGATTACATGGTCTTGGGCGTCGATGGCGGCGCCGAATTGCAAGAGTTGCTCCGCCTTCTCGGTCGACGCTGCGAGCATGAGTGCGGTTGGTCCAGCCTACGAGACTCCATCGTCAAAAGACATCGGCGCCAAGAGAAAGGCCAGACGCTGTCGGTCGTGTTGATGGTGTCGCTGTTGGCAGCTAGCGCATCGATGGCTGCATCGGGCTCGCTTGCCTAGTCGTCGCCACGTCAGCCAAGGTACATCTTTGCACATACGAGGTGGGCTTGGAGGTACGCTGCGCGGATGGCCATCGACTACGTCCTCGCTCTTAGCTCGTCCACGCAGGCGCCTCGCGTGCACCTTGTTGCGATTGGCGTCGCCTCGAGTGGCGGCGAGCAACGTCCGATCCTGCTCCTGGCACATCGCGTATACGTCATCCTGCTTCGGGCGTCTGCATTGGTCTACCTCGAGCTTTGGGCTCATGGTCGCGGTATGTAGCATCTTGCGTTGTAGCATCCACGACGCGCGGTTCTCTGCTTCGAGCTTGCGGACGGATGATGCAAGCGGGCCGCTCGCGTCGTATCTGTCTCGAAGGGGCTGGTGCAACGACCAACATTCCGCGGTTTACGACGCCAGCTGGTCCGACCAAGCACCCATCCGACCTTCTTCTTCTCACGGGCTTGCTTGCTCGGGACAGCTTCACGACCACCGTGAAGCCAGCCAGCCGTGATAGCCTACGCTACGACCACGACGGGTTCGCCGACCTGGTCCGCGCGCAGTTCTGCGCCATGCCACTGCGACGGGCTATTAGTGGTTTGCCTCGTTGCACAGCCGCAGCACGAGGTAGCCGTCGCCGACGTGGTGGCTGCATGCGCTGGATGATACGTGTGCCAAGCAAGAAGATTTGTACTGTTGTAGTAAGGAAGACGATGAAGTGTGTTTTTGATTTAAGCGTGGTCGTCGGCAGTCTGCTGCTCGTAGAGCTCCATGATGCTCTCGGGCGTGATGGTCTTGAACTGCGCGTTGAGCGTCGAGAGGACGTTGTAGACGGCCGCGATCTTCTTGCGGTCGGCCGCATCCGTCGGCGTCGCCGCGTGCGTCGCCTTGCGCTCGGTCCACACGTCGGCGCGCGACTCGTTGGTGGTCAGCGACTCGGCGTCGTGCTCGATGCGCCGCGCGATCCAGATGTAGCCGTTGCAGCCGAGGATCACGTCAATGCCAATCGGTAGCTGGAGCATGTGCTGCTTGAGTCGCTTCACGAGCGCGGGCTGGACGGCAATGAGCTGGCCGTTCTCGAGCTTGCCGTACCGAAGCGAGCGCGTGTGGAGCCACATCGTGCCATCGTACCGGACCTCCTGGACCTCGGCGCTAATGAGCTCCGACTCTTCAAAGAACGACCGCATCTGCAGCTGGTCTTCGTACGTGCGCCGCCGCTGCGCGCCGCCCGGCAAGTTGACCGACGAGAGCATGAGGACAGCATCTTGCTGGCCGTTGATGTCGACCTTCCAGCGCTTGCTGCCGACCTCCGAGATCCGCCCGACAACGATGTCGCCGACTTCGCCAATGTAGCGGCTCACGAGCGGGCGCACGCTCACGAGCTGGTTGACCTTTTCGACGACGCCGGCCACGGACGCGAGGAGCTCACCGTTCTCGACGTACGTGCCGTGGCCGCGCAGGAAGCCGGGCTCGCTCGTGATGACCTGGCCCGGCGTCACGACCACGTACTGGGCGCGCAGCCGCTCCATGGCGCTGTGGTAGGCCTCGTCGTCCCGGCCAGAGAAGTCGTCGAGCGCAGCTTGGAGCTCCAGCGTGGTTCCGGTGGAATAATGCATCCCATGGTCGCCATCCATTGGTTAAAAAAGATCGTCCCAAATCACCATGATTGGTTCGCTATCTAAAATCATTTCGGCCAATCAACGCGGGCTCGCATGGTTGGTGCCGACTCTAATCGTGTCGGGTACAAGCGCGCGTGGACGGTACTGTTTCAAACACAACATAGCGGTCTCGGATTGGTGGAGCAAGATGGTGTTTTAAACATGTTGGATACAAAAGTGATGCATAATCTTAGTGAGGCAGATCTTTCCGATTTTTTTGTGCTTTTTCTGGGTCGTACATTAAATATGTGCTTGGTACACTGTGATAATGTATGTCGAATAAAGAATGGATATATAAATAGACACGAAAAACGGTATTTTATTAGGCGCATCACCTCGCCCTGTTGCATGATCATCCTCGCCACATCGGCCCCATTTTCCGATTTCCCACCGCGTCCTCATGAGCCTTCCGAACACGCCGACCGTGGGCTGCCTGGGCGGAGGCCAGCTCGGCCGCATGATGGGCTACGCTGCGCACCGCCTCGGCGTCAAGCTCGTGTGCTTGGACCCTGCGGGCGACGCGTCGCCGGCCGGCCAAGTCACGTCGACCGTCGCGGGCTCGTTCACGGACGCCGCCGCCATCGAGGCCCTCGCCGCCAAGGTCGACGTGCTCACGGTCGAGATCGAGCACGTCAATGCGCACACGCTGCGCGCGCTGCAGGTCTCGCACCCGACGCTGCAGATCCACCCGAGCCCGGACACGATCGCTCTCATCCAAGACAAGTACGCGCAAAAGGTGTTCTGCCGCGACGTCGACGTGCCGCTCGGTCCCTTCACACTCGTCGACTCGGCCGCCGATGCGGTCGCGGCCGGCGCGCGCTACGGGTACCCGTTCATGCTCAAGTCGCGCCACTGGTCGTACGACGGCAAGGGCAACGCCGTCGTCGCGTCCGAGGCCGGCATTCCCGCTGCGATCGCGGCGCTCGCACCGACCATGGGCGCCGGCAAGCTCTACGCGGAAAAGTGGGTGCCCTTCACGAAGGAGCTCGCGGTCATGGTCGTGCGCCAAGGCAAGGACGTGCGCGCGTACCCGGTCGTTGAGACGACGCAGGCCAACAACATTTGCCACACGGTCCTCGCCCCCGCGGTGCTCCCGGACGCGGGCCTCCATGCGGCCGCGACGGCCATGGCGACCAAGGTCGTCGCCGCGCTCTCGGGCAACGGTATCTTTGGCGTCGAGATGTTCTTGACGCCGGACAACACGTTGCTTTTGAACGAGATTGCACCGCGCCCGCACAACTCGGGCCACTACACGATCGAAGCGTGCGAGACCGACCAGTTTGAGAACCATCTGCGGGCCGTCGCCAACATCCCGCTCGGCAGCTGCGCGCTGCAGGTCGGCGCCGCCTACATGCTCAACGTCCTCGGTACGGCGGATCCGAAAGCGACGACGGACCTGGTCGCGCACGCAGCGACGATCCCTGGCGCTCGCGTCCACTGGTACGGCAAGGCGGGTATCTCGCCGGGGCGCAAGGTCGGGCACATCACGGTCGTGGCGCCAACGCTCTCGGCGCTTCTTGCGCGCGCGACACAGCTGAGCCCGAGCGCAGCGCCCGCCGGCATCAAGGCGCCGCTTGTGGGTATCATCATGGGCTCGGACTCGGATCTGCCGTCGATGGCCGCCGCCGCCAAGGTGCTCGATGACTTTGGCATTTCGTACGAACTCAGCATCGTCTCGGCCCACCGGACGCCCGAGCGTATGTATTCGTATGCGCAGTCGGCGCGCGCCCGGGGTCTCCAGGTGCTCATTGCGGGTGCGGGCGGCGCGGCGCACCTCCCGGGCATGGTCGCGGCCCTGACGCCGCTGCCGGTCATTGGCGTCCCGATCCAGACCAAGGCGCTCAGCGGAATGGACTCGCTCCTCTCGATCGTGCAGATGCCCCGGGGCATCCCCGTCGCTACGGTCGCGATCGGGAATGCGATGAACGCGGGTCTCCTCGCCGTGCGCATCGTTGGTGGTGACGAGAACCTCACCAAGATGCAGGCGTTCCTTGACAAGCAGGAGGCCGACGTCAACGACAAGATCGCCAAGATGGAGACCGACGGCTGGAGTACCTACTTGGCCAACATGAAGTTGTAAAATGTGTTATAGAAGACGCAAGTCTATGGTATCTTTCTGGAGCATTCTGCCATGCAGACGCGCTTCCACGGCTCTCCGAGTGGCCACGGAGGCGCCTCGTATCAGGCCTCGCGACAGTGATCGCGGCGAGATCCATGTAGCCTGCGGTAGAACCACCACCAATTCGCTCTCCGTGCATCATCACCAGATTCATCCTCCTCCTCATCATCATCATCAGTATTCCCACACGCGCCGTAATATTCGAGAACGGTTCGAGAAGCTTGGTCCAACCACTTGTTCGTCGACCATCACCCACAGCTCCTCCTTTGCACGAGCAGTCGCGGCCTCTAAAACGCATAGCAGATCTCTCGACAAAATAATCCCTGCGCCAAGCTGGTGCACCAGAAGGTCCATCATGGCGGCCTCGTGGACCTCGTGAACCTCGTTTTGGCCAAGACGCGCCTTGCCTTTACCCAGCCGGCGTCGCGGGTCGTCCCGCACGCCCCTGTGATTGGCTTGATTTTAGAAATGCACGGCTGAAAATCACTCGAAAATCGAGGGGTTTCACAGGCGCGCCGGTTGAAGATCGAAAAGCAGCCAATCCGCGTGCATCGCGTATACGTGGCACGCCCACAGGCAGTTTGCATATGATACAAACCGTAGGTCAAAGAAGGTGCGCGGAAGGCGAGGGAGAAGCCGGCGGACGTGGCGAGATATCATTTACAAAGTCGCCAGACAGTACGCACATGAACATGCAGGACGACCTGAAGCGGAAGCGCATCACGGGCATCCCCAAGTTCCTCCGCAGCCTCTACCGCATGCTCGAGACGGAAGACCCAAGCGTCATCACGTGGTCCCACGACGGCAGCGCGATCCAGATCCTCTCGGAGCGCCGCCTCGAGACCGAGATCTTGCGCAAGTACTTCAACCACGAGAAGGCCTCGAGCTTCCAGCGCCAGCTCAACAACTTTGGCTTCCGCAAGTGGACCAAGACGCAATCCAACGTGTGCACGTTCAGCCACCCGAGCTTCCTCCGCACGCAGCCCGAGCTCCTTGTCCACGTTGTGCGCAAGTCGCCGCGGGCGTCGCCCCAGAGCGCATCGCCATCGCATAGCGCCACCTCCTCCAAGAGCAACAATACCAGCAACAGCCCAACGACGATCAAGACGGAGTACACCCCCGATGTCTTCACCTTTGACGACCAACACCTGGTTACGGACATGTACCATCAGCATCCGGCGGCGAACGAGACCAAGCTCATTGCGATCGAGTGCATGCACTTCCTCCCGACGTCGTCGACAACCCTCTGCGATGTCTTTACGCTTGACGACCACAGCTGGGACTTGCCCGAGGCGACCGACGACCTCGCGGCGTTCCTCGACGACAAGCTGCTCTGGGAGGGCTTTCTCTCGGCGTGCGACGCGCCACCGCTGCCCTAGTCGCTCGTCTATATCTTCTGTTTTCGTTGCCGTATTTAGATGCAGTTTTGCACACTTGAAACCCACAAACATACAATATTGTCTGTTGCTTTGTCTTGATATCACCCTTCAAGCGCGTGCGTGGTCGTCTGAGCGTCTCGAACTGCGCGGTCATGGCCGCCATCGCTTGTTCATGGGACGACGCGACAAGCGCTTGCATCTCGCCGAGCTGCGTGGGCCATGGTCCTGTGGTGCGCCAGCTCCAAGACAAGGTCACCGTGCGCGTGGTCGCCCTCCGAACGCAGCCAGAGCTGGCACATGTTCTTGGCGAGGTCCGCCACGCACTTACTTATTTGCGATATTCCGCAAGCGGCCCAAAAGTCCCGCTGGCTGCGGCCCTTGCGCATAGACGTCAAGACGCTCTCGAGGTGCGTGCGATTTCGGCCAAGTCTTTCCCAAAAACTAGGGGCACGTTCGTCTTGGCGTGGAAATAACCATTTTCAAACGCGGCTCGGATCTGCGCCGCCACGCCGTTGGGCATTGCCACCCACAACGTCTCCTGCCCTTCGTGCAAAGCGACCGCAGCTTCGGCGACTTGAGCGTACTGAAAGATCAGGTTGAGCTTTCCATCGCATGCCGGCGTCGGCGGGATAAAGTAGATGAGGTGGAGGCAGCATCGTACATACTTGGTTGGTATGCGTGGGAGGCGAGGTCAAAAGCGTCTGGACCACACGCGTGTGGTTGTTCTCAATGGCTTGTATGATCGGGTCGGATGCCAACGTCAAGCGAACAAAAGCGTCGTCTGTACCTGCTCCAGGACGTGGTAGTTGGTGCGCTGTAGCACGAGCTCATCGAGCTCGTTGTCGCCGAGGCAGGCCACTACGCACCGAGAGATTATACTACCGTCAACCAAGATGAGCTACGTGTGAGCAGGCCGCGGTGCTACGTACGTGCGTCGAGAGGAGGTCCATCTCGGTGTACAGGCGGTTCTCGAGCTATATTTCGTCGTCGTCCTCTTCGGCTTCGTCGACAGCGTCCGGCGTGTCGGAGAGCGTCTCGAGGCTCATCATCAGTTCATTACTATGGTCTTCTGTAGTGGCTGGAGACAGGTGCATGCGGCGGCTCGGTCAAGTCGACTGGCTAGCTGTGAGGCGGCTTGGCGCTAACGGTTCAGAGCTCAGCGAGCTCGGCAGTGCCATCCTTGGACCACGGACGACGGGGAAGCCGGGCAGCGACGCTGTAGCCAGCGAGATGCTGCATAGCTGTAGACCAAGTGAGTGTATTTTAGCACAAGACTAGCCCTAATGTAGTGTACAACTCGTCGCTAGACGGATTGCACAAGTCAGACCTGGTGGCCGCTTGGCGTCCAATAGAAAGCGAGCAATACAAATAAAGAGCACATTTGTAGCAAGCGGCATGTGCCAGTTCAAATGTGTTGATGCCGAATCGAAAACGGTAAGATGCCGAATCGAGAGCAGACAGCCGCCGCCAACCGGATCGCGTCATTTCGATCTTTTTGCCAAGGGACACGGAAGGATGTCGGGTCGACCAGGCACGAGCTCGGGACAGCGACCAGGCACGGGGCAGCGACCAGGCACGGGCAACCAGCCGCTCAACGCGATCAACGCGCGCCCGGGCACGGGCCAGCGCACGGCGCTGCAGTCGTCGGGCGGGCGGCCGCTCACGAGTCGCCTCGGGACCGGCGCCGTGCCGGCCACGCCAGGGCAGTCGGCGGGCTACGGCGTGAGTCTCAACACGGAAGTCCAAGTGACGGACCGCCCCGTG
>NW_012156465.1:90597-92998 GCF_000151545.1 Saprolegnia parasitica CBS 223.65 | reverse complement strand
GTGGCCATCGACGAAGAGGAATGGTTGGACCATATATCGTCTTGTTATCTCTATTGACACGACGTCATGTTAGGTGGCCTCAAGAAGGCGCTCAGCGAAGGCAAGGCAGAGCTCGAGGAGCGCAAGAACGAAGGCGCCGATGGCAACACGACGAGCCACAAATATGACATGCTCTACCAGCGCGACCAAGAAATGACGCTCTTCATGGAGACCTTTGAAGAGAAAAAGGGCAGGGAGCTCGAGGGCCAGCGGCAGTCCCAAGCCATGATCGTGCGCCTCCTAGAGCACATTTCGCTAGGTATCATCGTCTCTACCGTATGTCGTCTCATACACGAGGCAGGGCTGGGCCGCCAGGACAAGATGCCAACGGCGGCCAAAGTCGAGGAAATGAAGGGCGACTTGACGTTCAAGGAACGCCAGCTCGAGTCGGCGCAAACGACCAAGACACGGTACAACCCATCGGAAAGGCGTGCATTCATTATTCTTGCGAATCTTCCTAGGCTCTCGATGGAGCTCGCCAAACGCCAAGCCGAGCTGGAGAAGGTGAATACGCTGGACGCCAAGATCTCGGTCGAGCTCGGCTCGCTCAACACAAAGATGGACACGATGCAAAGCGATATGGAGGGCTTCAAGAACATTGACGAGATGAAGGACACGCACGCCAACACCAAGCAGCTCCTTCTGCGCTACAAGCAGCAGTACATTCGCCGCCGGGATGCGATGAAGTCTCAAGTCATCTTGCTCGTACGAACTCTTTCTATTCCTTTCGCTCGTGTTTATGACAGTATAGTCCAACCAATACGAAAACGTCAAGCACACGCTGGCCGGCAACGACACGGCCAAGACGCTCGACTCGCTCGAGCAAAAGCTCCGGCACCACGAGCAAACCATCTACCACCTCAAAGAGTGTACGTCTCCACTTGATACTTTGAAACAAAAACACACCGCAACTAGTCATTGACACCAAGACGCGCGAGGTTGAGTACGAGCACGTCAAGCAAGACTGCCTCAAGCTGCTCACGGAGCTCAATACGTTCCGTATCAAGGCCCAAGGCGTCGCGCAGACATCCACGATCGGCTTTTGAGCCAGCTCCTGGAACTCGATACATGTTGATATGCACCACCTAATCTGCCCACACACTGATACATCAACGAGGCCAATGCCTCCTGGGAACATACGAACGCACCAGCGATGGGGGACGCGTCGACGCAGGCTGTCATAGCTAGCATCAGAAAGCTGGTATCGACGACGCTGCAGAGGGCACACGGGTCCTCAAATCCGACTGGTATCGGACCAATACGATCGGAAGTATCGCTGTTTCGAAGGTAAGGGCCAAGTTATTCGCGTGTCGGACGGCCATGGCGCGGGATAAGTCTCATCGATGGCATTGGATTCGGCAAGGACTTACTTATCTTCGTGACCCTGGTTGAAGCACTAGCTAACGCAATGTCCACGCGCTTGGAGCTGGCGCGAGAGCGGCACAACGTAGCGCAGCAGAAACGCGTGCAGGCGCGGCACGGCGGGGTGGTCTTCGGCGGCCGCGGGCGACGCAAGGCTAAACATAAGGACGAGGCGGCGCAGACGCTGGAGAAAGCGCTGCAGAGAGGGCGACGGATTATGTGTCTGCGCCGCGCAGAAGCGCCAGACGACACTCACGTCGTGGTGGTACAAACGCTGGACGTCCGAGAACGCCATGGCCTTGTTGCAGAGCATTGCTGAATGGCAAATTGAACGAGCAAGTGCGACGAAGAGGGCATGAGTGATGGGCGTGTCGTCGCATCGGTCGCATGATTTTCAAAAATCACTCCGGAACGACACCTCGGCTGACTACTAGAACTGGCCTTTCATCACGCACTGAGTCCCAGACTCGAACCAGACTCGAACGCACCCTTCTTTTGGGACAGGACAGCATCGCGGCTCTCTATTATACCTGCAGCGCTGGTCCCTCCGGAATGTATTTTCTATTGGTGGCAGCATAAAGCATTATTGGTGGCTACTTGTGGCGTGCGCCACGAACAACACGGTGGTCGCTCGTCGTGGACACTCTGTCCCACGGCCCTAAGCAGGTGACCGACTCATAACTTCGTTCGACTTCGATAGGAGCTTCGAGGTAGCTGATTGGTCAGCACCAGGAGCTTGTCGGGAGCTCGCCGGGCACAGTACCACTATGGAAGAAATCAATTCATATCAGACAATTTTAGCCACAGAAACGATTGCAAGCGTTATCGAACAACGCTGCCGGGATAATATAAATGATTTGCTATGATTTGATGGCTTATAGAGCTCTAAAATCGCCGAAATGAGGAAACTATGAGACTGCGAAATCTGACTCGAGTAGGGTGCCACCACAAATATCTAGATTGTTGTATGCTCTATATCCGGATGTTTTTAATATTTACC
>NW_012156465.1:88423-90497 GCF_000151545.1 Saprolegnia parasitica CBS 223.65 | reverse complement strand
ATTCCTGTGCACGCGGTAAATATTAAAACATCCGGATATAGAGCATACAACAATCTAGATATTTGTGGTGGCACCCTACTCGAGTCAGATTTCGCAGTCTCATAGTTTCCTCATTTCGGCGATTTTAGAGCTCTATAAGCCATCAAATCATAGCAAATCATTTATATTATCCCGGCAGCGTTGTTCGATAACGCTTGCAATCGTTTCTGTGGCTAAAATTGTCTGATATGAATTGATTTCTTCCATAGTGGTACTGTGCCCGGCGAGCTCCCGACAAGCTCCTGGTGCTGACCAATCAGCTACCTCGAAGCTCCTATCGAAGTCGAACGAAGTTATGAGTCGGTCACCTGCTTCGTCCCACGGCTGCTCTGTATTCCTTAGTTCTGACGCTGCCACGTCACCAACGTCGCTGCCTTTGCATAAAGTAAAGACCCTAGCATTGCACGATCGACGAGCGTGCGGTCGATCGATGCTTCCCAATGGTCTACCCTAATAGCAAGGGACAATTTCTTTGAGAGTCAGCTCCGTTGCAATGACTTAGCACCATCCGTTGCGGATGCTCACCATTTTCTTGAAACTGCAACCTCACAGCGACTGCCACGTCATCAACGCCGCCAAATCAAGTGGTGGAATAGATAATGTACTATCTCTTAGACAAACGTGGTGGTGAGCTTGGCGCCGATCGCGAGGCTAATGTCGAGAAACTTGGGCGCGGCGTCGTGGAGGACGCTGGGCTTCTCCTTCGCGTACGTGGCAATCGCCGCGAGGAGCGACTCGGCGGCCGTCATGCCGGTCCCGGCCTTGACGACCGACACAAAGCCGTCGGCGGCCACGACGGGCTCGGGCACAACCGGCGGCTCGACCTTGGGCTTGGCCTCCTCCGCGACCTTGGACTGCAGAAACTGCTGGTGCAATTGGTTCATCTTGAGCTGGAGACCTTGGATCTCCTTGGTGACCTTTTGCTGCTCGGGCAGCGTCTTGGCCATGGCCTTCTGCTGCAAGAGGACTTGGTGCTGGCTGCGCACCTTGTACATCTCCTCTTGGATCTTGCGCTGGGCCTCCGTCACCATGATGAGCCCCGGCTTGGCGACCACTGCAGGCTTGCCCTTGACGGCCGGTGCGGGCTTGGCGGCCTCGGCCTTGACGAGCTCCTTCTGCCGCTGCAGCTCCAGTTCCTTGCGCTTGGCTTCCTGGGCCACCTGCAGCTGCCGCGCCTTCTCTTCGAGTTGGCGCTGCTTCTCGGCCGCTTCGAGCTTCATCTTGTCTTCGAGCTGCTGCTTCTGCAACCGCGCCTTCTCCTCCAGCTGCGCCTGCTGCATCTTGCGCTCGGCCTCGAGCTTCTCCATGCGCTGCTTCTCGAGGAGCTGCGCTTGCGCGGCGACAAGCGCAGCCGCTTGCTGCTTCTCGGCCGCCTGCTTCTCCTCCGCCTCCTTCTTGGCCTTGTCCGTCTTGAGCCGGTGGAGGATCGGCATCACCTGCCGCATGATGTGCTGCTCGACGCGGTCCAGGTCGCCCCGGTTGTTGCTCGTCATCTTGCTCGGGTCTTGGTTCAGCAGCGTCAAAATGCGCTTGAGGTTGGCGAGGAAGTTCTTGATGCGCTCTTGCTGCTGCACGGCCTGCGCCGAGTCGCCGGACGGCTTTTGCTGCGCCATACGTGTAAACTCCGTGTGCACCACGACGAGATCGTCCCAGTACTTGGTCTTCATCTGCCGCAGCTTCTCGGCGTACGAGAGGTTGTCGGTCGACGCCGACGGAGCCGTCGGCGCCACCAGCGGCGACGGTGTCGCTTGCTGCTGCTGCTGCTGCTGCTGCTGCTGTTGTTGTTGTTGTTGTTGCCGCAGCTGTGCACGCTGCAGCGCCTGTGCGTTTTGGGCCTGCGCAGCTTGCTGGGCCGTCACTTGGGCGTTGGGTGCGAGCGAGATGCCGGGCTTGAGCGTCGCAGTGGCCGGGGTCGTAGCGGGCACGGCCACCGGCGCCGCGGCCGGGGCATTCGCCAGCGCCTGCTTCTGCGCGATAAACTGCTGCTGCTGCGTGCGGAGGAGCTGCGCCTGCTTGGCCTTGTGCTCCTGCGTGA
>NW_012156465.1:66406-88114 GCF_000151545.1 Saprolegnia parasitica CBS 223.65 | reverse complement strand
CGCGTGTCGGGCGGTGTGTTTTGTTGGATGTGCGTCGTCGTGATCTGCTGCTGCTGCAACAGTTGCGTCTGCCGCAGTCGCTGCATCTCGTTGTGCTGCGCCGTCGCCATGGTCTGCTTCTGCTGCTGGAACTGCTGCTGGAGCGCAATGAGCACCGTCGGCTGCTGCTGGAGCGCGCCGGCGGCGAGGCCCGCGGCCGTGGTCGCTGCGTTCGCTGCCGGGGTCGCGGCCAGGTTGTTTTGGGCCGCGGTCGACGCTGCCGCCGCCGCCGCCGCCTGTTGCGCGGCTTGCAGGTTCATGAGGTTGATGCGGTTTTGCTGGGCTTGGGCGGCTTGTTGCGCGGCTTGTTGGGCGGCCGCCTGTTGCTGCGCCTGCTTTTGCGCCGCGGCTTGCTGCGCTTGCTGTTGCGCGGCCTGTTGGGCGGCCTGCTGTTGCGCGGCTTGCTGGGCTTGCTGTGCTTGCTCTTGCTGCTGCTGTTTCAAGAGCGCTTGCTGCTGCAAGAGCAGTTGCTGCGTGTACTGGATCGCGGCCGCGGTCGTCGTCACGTTCGGGTTGGCCATGCCAGCGGCCTGGGGCATGGTCTGCGCGCCAAAACCCGCGGGCATCTGGCTCGCGGCGACGACCGGGGCCGCCGGGGCAGGCGCGGCCGCCGGCGCATCCGCCGTCTGCGACTTCTTCTTGAGGCTTGCAATCTTCTTCTGGAGCTTGGTCAGGTACGTTGTCTAGGCGCGTTGCATGATGAGGGTGCATGCCAAGAAGCGGCGCGCCATACCTTGTCTTCCGACTGCGTCCAGAGCATGAGCTCAAACTTGGCCGCGGAGCGCCAGACCTTCTGCTTGTCGTTCTCGCCCGAGATGCGCAGGAGCTCGTGGTACCTAGAGACGCATGAGCCTCATGGCTGCCATGCCGGGCGCCTACATCTCCGTGATCATCGTCTTGCGCATCTCTTCCGAGATCTCGAGGCGCCAGGCAGCGGTCGCCGGCGTCGCCATCCTGCCGCTTGCGCTCGGCACAGAAAAAGAGAGAGTGCGGACCACACTGAATTACAGGGGTTTCGTCCGGTTGACATCCGGTACATGCGGCACATGCCATATTTAAGTTGATCGCGTTAAAGCTAGTTTAACGCAGCAGGCCGCAGCCCCACACCGCGTCACCTGCCTGGCTGTCGCGTGCTGGCAGTCGACACACGGCCTCACAGGCCTTCGTCTTCGACTGCGTGCGCAAGACCGCAGCAGCGCACGAAGGGCGGGACCTGCCAACGCTCCTGCCGGGCCACTTGAAACAAAGTTGATAATGCGTTTAAACAACAGAATGATGGTGCTTTTGTGGCGTTCAATCAAGCGGAGCGCGTTTTTTACGCGCCAAACGCCCTCAGTCGAGATGTCTAAAGTCGAGGTTATAAATCAACATTCACCGTGCCATGTAGAAGGTCCCGCGCAGACGAGTTGACGGGCACGGCGTTGAGCCCACAGTGCTAGCATCGACCAGGTTGTACATACCAACTGGAGAGGAAGCCAAAGAGTCATCGGCCCCATCGGCATTCTTGGCTATGCCAATAGAGCGTCCTCCAATGCAGTTCATGTCGTATGCATGCAGCCTCCACATGATCGTGCAGATCAGCATTATGCTTGTAGCATCATCCACCGTGTCGGCCAGAGAAGGAACCCTTGTGGCAACATACTACGCTTGATCTTTGACGAAGTCGCCAATCCAAGGCAACGAAAAGCTCTACGCTCTACTACAGTACCGTGGCGTTGCGCCTGTGATGGATGTCTCACAATGAGCTGAGGACGGCTCCAGAGATCATCTATGTCTGTGGCGACGACGCAACATTGGCTGCGAGGTTTTCCCACGCGCGTTTATCATCTTTGTGGTCATCTATCCTTCCTACATCTGAAGTTGGAATACAAGGAAGAAAGGTCTCAATAGAAATAGATTGAACTATGGAACTTATAGCCAAGCATCAAAGCGCTTCATAACGAAGAGCATGAGAATAGACCAGACAAACCACACTATGCTCCCAGCGAGCCACAGGCCGAAGCTGAGCGACGTCCAATCGCCGGCATCGAAATACATCAAGGCACCGGTGATTGCGAGCACGACGGGAACCATCCCGGTACCCAGAAGCAGCCAGCCCATGTTCAAATTGAACGACCAGACGCGGCAGAGGACAAGGACGGCGGCCGCGTCAACGCCAGCCTCGATCGTCACCGTGTTGTTGGCACCAACAGTGGCGACGACACGGGCCTCTTGGGTCGGCGTCGAGAGCGTGATCACAGGACGCAGAGAGAATCCAGAGGCCGACAGCTCGAGCTCCGACCCGCGGTCGTCAAATACCCAAGTGTACGCAGAGCGCATGGAGCACACGCTGGAGGAGGTCGTGATGGTACCGGGAACCTGCAAGTACGGGCTCGCCACGGCGTACGTGTCGTCATTGCTGCAGAGAGAGGCCTTGCGCGAGAGGGTGGCCACAACAGCACCGCTGGCGTCGCAGAGCTGCTTCTTGGCGTACACGAGCGACTGGTTGGGCGCATTGGGCGCGTAGCTCCACGTCGCCTTGGTCGTCGTGAGGAAGCGGGCGTCGAGGATCGAGACCGGGGCCGACGGCGCGGTCGCAATGTGGAGTTTGTAGTCCATGGCAAAAGTGAAAATGAAATGGAATCCAATACGCACGTTATCAGGTTGTGGACATGGTGTCCGTTGGACTCGCACGAACTTGATCAATGAAGATGCGCCTACGGAGCTTGCAGTTGGAGCGTGCATGTCTCCCAGACTGTCTCTCAGAATGGCCTCCGAGCTCCAGGAACCATGTTCAGAGCCTGTTCTGTGTGATTAGAAGTGTCCCCATCGTAACGCTGGAGTGGAGCTTTGCCCAACCACAATCTCGCATGTGGACTTTGCCTCCGCTAGCCGACGACACCGGATCGTCTGCAGTGCGCCACATCGTCTTGGGCCCGTGTTTCTATCGCTGCTGCGTGCCGTTGTGAGAATGTCCATCGTCGCGTGTGTAGCATCGTGCCCAGTCCTTTTTAGTGTCGAGAGGATGCGGCTCAGTCTTTTCTGTACCCTCAAAGAAGAAAAGAGGTCTCACACTCATTGTAGCAATAATATTCAATAGGTCAAGGCAGCTTAGAGCCAAGCATCAAAGCGCTTCATAAGGAAGAGCAGGAGAAAAGTCCAGGCAAACCACGCAATGCCCGCTGCGAGCCACAGACCAGCGTTGAAGGAGAACGTCCAGGAAGCGACAAGCGTGAGCACAACGGGTACCATCTCGGTACCTACAAGCAGCCAGCCCAGGTTCAAATTGAACGACCAGACGCGGCACAGGACAAGGACGGCGGCCGCGTCAACGCCAGCCTCGATCGTCACCGTGTTGTTGGCACCGACAGTGGCGACGACGCGGGTCACTTGGGTCGGCGTCGAGAGCGTGATCACAGGACGCAGCGAGAAGCCAGAGGCCGACAGCTCGAGCTCCGACCCGCGGTCGTCAAATACCCAAGTGTACGCAGAGCGCATGGAGCACACGCTGGAGGAGGTCGTGATGGTACCGGGAACCTGCAAGTACGGGCTCGCCACGGCGTACGTGTCGTCATTGCTGCAGAGAGAGGCCTTGCGCGAGAGGGTGGCCACAGCAGCACCGCTGGCGTCGCAGAGCTGCTTCTTGGCGTACACGAGCGACTGGTTGGGCGCTTTGGACGCGTAGCTCCACGTCGCCTTGGTCGTCGTGAGGAAGCGGGCGTCGAGGATCGAGACCGGGGCCGACGGCACGGTCGCTATGTGTAAACTGTAGTGCATTACCAAAATCAAAATGAAAAGTTCATTTTGACTTGAGAAATAATTTTTATTGTGGCCAGCCACTCTTAATCATTACACGGGCCGAGGCCAAAAGACGCAGCTTGCTGAAAGAAACGGACCTCTCCATTAAGGTCCGACCCTAAGGACGAGCTGTGTTCAGCTCCTGCGCCAGAAGCACAAGAGACTGCGAAGAAGCAGCCCGCCGAAGCCCGCCGCTCGAAGAACAGCGCCAAAAAACGCAAGGGCGAGTCTTCATCCCAACAATCCATACATCGTGACAATGAATGAAATATAAGTTCTTACTGTGAAGACAGGAATCTTTCCATGGGTATCCCTAACCCCACGTCTCTTCGACGACAAATTTGCGCAGGAAGCACGACATTTCTGTCGATAAGAACTAAAACGTTACCGGCCGATTCCCCTTTAAATTCTAGAATAGACTCCATCTGCGCTCAAAACCCGCCTCCAATATCGATCCGATGCCTTTGGATTTTCAAATGGAATACTAGTACACGTTATCAGGATGTGCACTGTACAGTATCGCTGCTGGTTGTGGGAATGTCCATCTATGCATGTGTCAAAGCGACTTGTACTCGAGCTACGAGGTATTGACGAGAGCTAATAGTGACGAGTTGGTCAAGCCCGTCAGCTCCTTGAGGTGCATCCAGTGCAGTCATTTTCAGTGCAATGTACACATCTGTGTTCACGGCACGCCTGGAAGAGAAGAGCGATCAACGAGTAGTAGGCATTAGAAATAGATAGAGCTATGGAACTTAGAGCCAATCGTCAAAGCGCTTCATAACGAAGAGCGTGAAGAAAGCCCAGACAAACCACGCAATGCTCGCAGCGGCCCACAGTGCGGCTCTGGTCGAGGCGCCGTTGTTGAAATTGTACATCGAGGAGTTTTCGTGGAGCGTCATGCAAAAAGCGATCGTCGAGAGCGTGAAGGGAACCATCTCGGTACCCAGAAGCAGCCAGCCCATGTTCAAATTGAACGACCAGACGCGGCAGAGGACAATGACGGCGGCCGCGTCAACACCAGCCTCGATCGTCACCGTGTTGTTGGCACCGACAGTGGCGACGACACGGGCCTCTTGGGTCGGCGTCGAGAGCGTGATCACAGGACGCAGTGAGAACCCAGAGGCCGACAGCTCGAGCTCCGACCCGCGGTTGTCAATGACCCAAGTGTACGCCGTGCGACCGGGGCAGTAATTGACCGAGGTCGTGATGGTACCGGGGACCTGCAAGTACGGGCTCGCCACGGCGTACGTGTCGTAGGCGCAGTAAAAGGCCTTGCGCGAGAGGGTGGCCACAACAGCACCGCTGGCGTCGCAGAGCTGCTTCTTGGCGTACACGAGCGACTGGTTGGGCGCATTGGGCGCGTAGCTCCACGTCGCCTTGGTCGTCGTGACGAAGCGGGCGTCGAGGATCGAGACCGGGGCCGACGGCACGGTCGCAATGTGGAGTTTGTAGTCCATGGCAAAAGTAAAAATGAAATGGAATCCAATAAGGGCACGCACGTTATCAGGTTGTGGACATGGTGTCATGGTGTCCGTTGGACTCGCACGAACTTGATCAATGAAGATGCGCCTACGGAGCTTGCAGTTGAAGCGTGCATGTCTCCCAGACTGTCTCTCAGAATGGCCTCCGAGCTCCAGGAACCATGTTCAGAGCCTGTTCTGTGTGATTAGAAGTGTCCTAGTCCATCGTAATGGAGTGGAGCTTTGCCCAACCACAATCTCGCATGTGGACTTTGGCTCCGCTAGCCGACGACACCGGATCGTTTGCAGTGAGCTGCATCGTCTTGGGCCCGTGTTTCTATCGCTGCTGCGTGCCGTTGTGAGAATGTCCATCTGTGCATTTGCCGCGTCGACTTGGTCAGCTCTACCAGGGTCTGTTGGCTCCTCGTGGTGTGCGTGGCATCAAGCGCTGGCGCCAGCATCGTGCCCAGTCATTGTAAGTGCCAAGAGCACAAGCAATGGACACTTCTGTCAATTCCAGATGCAAGGGCAATAGCTCGGCGATGGCGCAGAGTTGGCGCGTTGGTCCATGCTGTTGTCGCCAAAATTATTTGTATTTAAATGAATTAAAATATTTTGCCTCTTTTCCAGCGGACGGTCGGTCGAGCAGCATGGGGTACATCTGGAAGCTCATCATGTCCAGCCTCCTCTCGGTGAACGCGCTCGCGATCCTCCATGAGAAGCGCTTCCTCCGGCGCTGTACGTACATGCATATTCGCCTTCGCTCATGCGGCGTGTAGATGGCTACGACCAGCTCGAAGCCTCGAGCGGCGGCAGCCCGTCCATGAAGAACCAGGTCGTCGGCTTCCTCGTCGCCGTGCAGTACCTCCGCAGTACGTCGCCATCGCACTCTACGGACTGGCGCTCATTATGTTGTGCGTAGTGCCCCTTGTCGTCATCAACATCGTCGCCATCTTCCTCGAACTGCTCATGGGCTAGGCCCGATGCTTAGACTCTCGATGATGATGATCAATGTAACCCTCCTGCATGTATTCGCTCGTTCACGACAAGGTATGCAACGCGGCTAGTAAAGGTGCAGCCAAGGCCCGTCCAGCCGATGCGAAGCGCCTGCTGCGGTCGACGAGCGAACCTTGGAGCACCATGCTCCCTTCGTCTCCGCGCCTGGCTTGCCGCCATGGTATCGCACGTCGTGGGTGTAGCAACGAGCGCCAGGATTGGGCTGGAGGCTCGTTCGTGTTGCCCGACGGCTGCGTTGCTTCCTATGGACAGGCTCTCGTCCATGGCAATCGCCTGCGAGCAGAGAGAGAGCGCAGATGGGATAGCGTGTACTGCAGATTAAGATGGATTCGAGGTGTCGTAGGACGGGATGTTTTCAAAGGCGTAGCCTCGCCAGCCTCGGTACGCGCCGTAGAGCTGCACGGTCGCGTACGCACCGGGCGTCGCCGCTACAGACACGAGGATGAGACGCACAGACCATGCAGAACAGCCTACTCATAAAGCCGAGGAAGAGGTGGCCGAGGCCCTTGCCTTCGGCGGCAAGCACGAGGCCCCAGAGAAGCAGTCCCTGCATCATTGTCATCATCCCGAACCAGTCATGCACGAAGCAGCACATACGACGCCGGCCGTGAGCAGCGTGACGGCGACGATCGTTGTCTTGACGGGCACGCGCGGGTCGAGCTTGACGTCGGGCACCCACCAGAAGCGACTGGCGGCGCGGCTCTCGTAGCCCGTGTTGGCCGTCGACGGCGTCGCGTCATCACGCGCTTCCTGGCCCTTCTCGAGGTCGACCTCTTCCTACGCCAGCGTCGCATGAGCGCGGCTTGTACCCTCGGCGCACCATCGACGTCGACTGCTGCGGCTTGCTGCTGCTGCTCATTGTCACTGGTGTGAAATGACTTCTATTTAAAGCTTGCCGGAAGACGCGATATTTCTCCAGAGCGAGAACGACGCAGTAACTCTCATGCGCTCCTGACCGGACCGATTGCAGACGAGCTGCCATGCCCTGCTTCATGCTCATCATGGAGCACCTCTTCGGTGTTCCGGCCGCCTCGATGGGACCGTCGAGGAGTCGACGGGTCAAACTCCTCGCGTCCGCTTGTACCTCGAGGCGACAAGAGGCCCATGCCCACGCGACATGGACCGCAGCACGCTTGTCACCTTGGCTAGCATGGGCTCGTCCTGCGCCGCCAAGGACCACCAACGATGCGCGTACCCGACGAGGAATTGCCGACGAGGCGGCCTGCCACGTCACGAAAAACCGGTTCGGTCCGGTTCGAACCGCTTGCCAAGGGCCGCTCCCATGTTCGACATTCTCGAAGCACGATGGTGAAGGACGCCAAGAGCCGCGACCGCTTCCAAGGCGTCGCCAACGCCGACGACTGCCGCCCGCTCTCGCCCGTACGCATGCGTTCGTGGCCATGGCTCATGCTAGGCGCGTAGACGTCCAAAGGCGTGTCCCGCTGGCACCTCTCGCGCAACAAGCGGTTCCCGATCCGGACCGGCCTCGCCGCCGTCGTGCTCTTCACGATTGGCTCGGTACGACGCCCAAGGTGATCGTGGCCCACCTAAGAGCGCTAGGTCCTTCTCTACGTGAGCACGCTCTTTGGCCTCGACGGCGAGCGCCGGGGCATGTCGTTTTTTGTGCTCGGCCTCATCAGTACCACGCCCTTCCTCGTCTCTTCACGCTAACATGCTTGCCTAGCATTCATTCCGGGAAGCTACGCGACCACGCAACTCTACGGCGCGTACAAGGGCTGGCCCGGCTACGACTACGCCCAGCTCCCGTCCTACGACGACTAGCCGCCTCCGGTTCAACGTCGTCGATCTGCAGCGTTGCCGCCCGTCGCCACGCACTGTAGCAGCATAACACGCAGCAATATACTCGACACATGCATCCACGCTACGTCCCGAGCTACATGCTGCGAGAGCTGGAGGCTGCAATCTGCGTTGCAAGCGAGAGGCATCCTCTGTCGAGCCTTGTCCTCTTGCAGGACGCTAAGGCTAAGATACGGCTCGACCCGCCAACAGCAGAGAGACTCGGGCTGGCGACGCGGCCTGTCGTCAAGCACGGCTCGCGGCCAGCTTGCACGAAACCGAGTGTTATATTTTCGCTCGACCTATATTTGGGCGACGATGATGATGTCGGGGGACGCTTCCAAGCTGCCGAGCCTCCCGTCGTCGCGCGACTCGTCGGGCTTGTCAGGGCGCAGCAGTCGGTCCACGGACAGCATGCCACTCTCACCACGCTGCTGCAACAACGAGGTCGAGAGCGACGACGAGGCCGACACGCCACTCGGCAACAACGGTGAACTCTACACCGAGATCGAGACCTTCCTCAACAAGCCTTCGCCGAGGCAAGCCGAGTATACGCTGTGCATGCAGGAGGCTCACGATGACTGCTAGTCTGGCGGCCATTGCGCGCGGGTCGCGCTCGAACGAGAACCTCCTCCCGACGCTCAAGCTCGAGCGCTCCAAGCTGCGCACGGAGAAGCCCGAGGCCAAGCGCGTCGAGTCGAAAGCAGCCGCTTCCAAGAAAGCCCAAATCGACCTCAACATGGTGCAGCAGGCCTTTGCCTACGCCAAGAACCTCCAGGTAGACAACATGCTGCCTCGACGGCCTGCACGGACATGCAATAGACCCAGCAGCTCCTGGACGGCGGCGAGGACGGTGACGACCAGCTCCTGAGCGTCATCCAGCAGCAACTCGCTAAGGCCAATATGAGCAAGGCCAACAACACGCTGCGCAGCTCCAAGTCGGCCGAGAAAACGACCAAGGCGCCCAAGAAAAAGCCCATCAAGGCCAAGTCGGCAAGCGCCATCTACAGTACGACGCGACCGCATCCACGGGCCTCATCGTCTCTCTCTGCTAGACAACACCAAGCCGGAGCGGGTCAAGGCAACGGCTGAGTGGGACAACAACAACGGCGAGGCAAAGTCGTCGTCGTCGTCGATGGACCCGCAACTCGTGCAGCAGCTATTGAGCAACTTTGAGAATGGCACGGCGCTGCAGGAGCTGCGGCAGGAGCTCGCGGCGTCCCAAGCCAGTCTCAAGGAGTCGCGCAGTATCCTCCAGTGCGCGGCCAAGAGCTTCTTCTTAAAACATAACGACACGTCGTCCGATGCGAGATGGACACACGGCTACAGTAGACAACGACTCGACTGGATTGAGGCGACGGCTTCGCCGAGTGGCCGCGCGCTTAGTTCTTATCCAACTTCATCAACGGCTCGGACGAGTGCTCGGGCGCCGCGTCCGGGTTGTTGTAGTCAATTTCGTCGTAGATAGTCGCGGGGCGCTTGCGCGCGCGAAGCGGGTGGTTGGGCTGCATGTAGTAGCGCTCCGGCTCGTTGGCCTTGAGCCACTTGTAGTTGTCAATGCCGTAGCCGCGGCTGCGGTACGTCGTCTGGTTGTCCGTGAACGGCTTCGTGGGGCCGACATGGCTCGTGTATGGCGCGTTCGAGACCGTCGAGATAGGCACCTTGGACCAGTTCTCCGGCTACAACAAACAAAAACAACGTCCATGAGCCACGCGAGTTGCCGTTGCATGCAACGACGTACGTTCTGGCCCGCCTCGCCGGGCTTGGCGTCCGAGAGCGAGTGCATCCAGATGTGCCACTCGGGCGGGATCTGGTCGCCGCCAAACTCGTCGTGCGTCTTGACCTTGTACTCGGTCCAGCGCTGCTGGCCATGGAGCTCGGTCGTGTCCTCGTAGTACTTGTTGCCAAACTGGTCTTCGCCGACCTCCTTGCCAAACTTGATGTCACCGGGGTTGTAGAGCTTCCACAAGCACTCCTTCCAGCCGTAGCGCTTGTTCGCCTCGAGGTACTTGTGCACGACCGAGTAGAACGACCGCTTCTGCATGCTCCCGGCTCGGATCATCTTGACGTCCACTCAAATGCTACAGTCACTTGGCCGCCGAACAATTCAGGACCTCTTACAATCCATATTGTATCCATTCTGAGAGGCTAACCTTCACCAACTTCCAAGACATCGCTTGCAAGGACGCGAAGGACTGCATGGCAACCACCGACGTCCGCATCTTCAGCGTCCGGATCGCCATCTAAAAGTCTACGTCGCGATACGAGGACATCGCTCGCAGCTTGGATGCGACGGTGTCTGCGACGACGGCGGAATCGAAGCGAAGTTTCGTCCGAGGACAGAGATATGTGCGCCGAAGGTTACGCCAATATAACGCCCACGACGGTTCAAGCCGTAGGAAGTATCGGTGCTTGGTGGGTACGAAGCTTAGCTGGACGTACATGGAGCGTCGCGCTGTGCTAGTGAGGTGGGAAGTTGCTGCTGCGATGCTTCGCGACGGTTCCGGTAGGCGGAATCAGGTCGATCCGAATTCGGATCGGATGTGCGCGCACGTCCGGTAGGCGTAATCAGGCACGGTATCCTAATTGGGATCTTCCGCAAGCGCACAGGTTTTTATATTGCATACAATTTGTACGTCATAAAATAATGGGTGCGCGATGCACAAAAACACGTGCCCGGGCCTCTCCCAGCCGGTCCTGAAACTGCATAAAGTATCGAAAATGAGAGGTTCGTGGCCCAGCACTGGTCGTGTCAACAAGCGAAATCGCCACCGATAGCGAAGCAGGATGGCGACGTGCGCCGACCCGATGGCCTGCTGCGACCTGGACAAGGATGGCCTCACGGGCCTCGGCTGCGGCGTCAAGACGGCCTTTGTCGCAGCGGCGCAGCTCCCGACGTCGACCAGCGACTGGCGCATGCACGCGTTCCGCTCGACGGGCTGCCGCCGCATGTACGAGCCGATCGCGCTCGTGTACGGCCCGGTCACGGACAACATGCACATCCGCGTCCACGACCAGTGCATGACGTCCGAGGTCTTTGGCAGCCTCCGTTGCGACTGCAAAGAACAGCTCGAGACGGCTAAGGCGTTCATGGTCAGCCAGGGCAGTGGCATGGTCATCTACATGCCCCAAGAAGGCCGCGGCATTGGTCTCGCCAACAAGGTGCACGCGTACAACCTCCAAGACCAAGGCGCTGACACGGTCGACGCGAACCGTGTCCTTGGGTTCGAAGACGACTACCGCAGCTACGAATCCGTTCAGCACATTCTGAACCACTTCCAGCTCTCGTCCGTGCGACTATTGACCAACAACCCGCGCAAGATCGACCTCCTCACCAAGCTTGGCATCACAGTCTCGGAGCGCGTTCCAATTGTCATCCCAGGCCAGAAGCACAACCAGGCGTACCTCGACGCCAAGGCGCAGCGCATGGACCATCTCATTCCGCAAGACTCTTCTCCGTCGGTCCCGACGCCGTCCTCTGTCCCGCTGCCCATCGTCGCAGCGGTGGCAGGGCTCGTCAGCGTCGGCCTTGCGGCCTGGGCTGCCCGTAGTAGTATTTAATCCCATCATAGAGTCTGTCTGCTCCGTGCCATCTTCGTCACCTACTAGTATATGCTATAACGCCGTCGACGTCTGCGCTGCATCGCTCGCGAGGTGTCGAGTGCGATGCCATTGGGTTAAAAAGCAACCAATGGCCTTGCGTGGCACCCACATATCGACCAATCAAACGCCAGAAGGGGCTAGCGACAGGGCATTTGTATCGTGGGCGGCAACACCATTTTAACCAATCGGCGCGCATATAGTGACTACCTTGAAGTGGGTTGGCCAGATTTCTCGAAAGTAATTTCGTCATTGGCGATGGAGCAGTACCGGAAGGTGAGCAAGATCGGCGAGGGGACGTACGGTGTCGTGTACAAGGCCGTCGACCTCCACAGCAATGCGACCGTCGCGCTCAAGAAGATCCGCCTCGAGAGCGAGGACGAGGGCGTGCCCTCGACGGCCATGCGCGAGATCTCGCTGCTCAAGGAGCTCGTGCACCCCAACGTCGTCCACCTCCACGACGTGATCCACCAAGCCGACAAGCTGTACCTCGTGCGCACCCTCTCAAGCCTCTCATCTCGTCGTCGCTCACATGCACATGCTAGGTCTTTGAGTTTCTCGACCACGATTTGAAAAAGTTCATGGACCTCCAAGGCGGCGCCATGTCGCCGCTCGTGCTCAAGTCGTACGTCTTCCAGATGCTCCGGTACGTCTTCTTCTTCGCGCATGCAATCCAGCGAACTGGCGTAGCGGTATCGCCTTTTGCCACGCCCACCGTGTGCTGCACCGCGATCTCAAGCCGCAGAACCTCCTCCTCGATGCCCACGGGACACTCAAGCTGGCCGACTTTGGCCTCGCGCGCGTTTGGGATTCCCATCCGCAACTACACACACGAAGTGGTGACGCTGTGGTACCGCGCACCCGAGATCCTCCTCGGCGCCTCGCACTACTCGACGCCCGTCGATACGTGGAGCATCGGCTGCATTTTTGCAGAGATGGTCAACCGCAAGCCGCTCTTCCCCGGTACGCCATCCATGTTGCTCACATGATGATGATTCCATGCACATGGGATCGCAGGCGACTCGGAGATTGATGAGCTCTTCCGCATCTTCCGCGTCCTCGGGACACCGGACGAAGGCATGTGGCCGGGCGTGAGCTCGCTGCCCGACTACAAGGTGTCGTTCCCACAGTGGCAGCCCCAGCCCTGGTCCGCGATCGTGCCGGCGCTCGACCCGATTGGCATCGACCTCCTCTCGGTAGCCAAGCTGTGTGCTCGAGGATACTCATATGTCCATGTCCATGTAGCGCATGCTCGTGTACGAGCCGCGGCAGCGCATCTCGGCCAAGCAGGCCATGAGCCACCCATGGTTCAACGACCTGCCGCGACAGCCCGCGACGCCGTACTACTAGCCGTCCTCGCCTTTCTTGTGGAATTTCGACCAATCGAGCAATAGAACGTTGGTTGTGTATTTTTATCCATTGCTCCAGCAAATCTTCAAACGCCACTTGGAGATATTCGCGATGGGCCAAGCGTGCTGCAGCCGACGACGGTCCTTCTTCTACGGCGCCGACCACGACGACGACGCGGACCTAAACGAGGGATGGAAGAAGTGGAGCTCGCTCAACCACAAGGCCACGATGGCGAGGCCGGCCCACTCGTACACGCCGCCATCCTACGAGAGCGTGCGCTCCGCCAGCCCTACCGAGCCTGCGCCCGACGCCACGACACAGAGTGCGCCGTGCTCGTAGCCGTGTATCTCCTCAATAGTATATAACACAGACTCTCTAGACCGATTGCACTTGGCACCCACGACGCCGAGCGTGCGTGGGGTAGCACTTGGCCCTTGGGATCGCAGCATCGCCGCCAAGTCTCTAGCTAGCATTGCATCGCGTCTATTGCTGCGAGACACTGCGAGTCCACGCCTACCCGACGCGGTCATGAAAGGGCAAGCCGATGATGACATGGCTTCGGCATACCACCAAGCGCCATTTGGGTGTATCTAGCCGATAGATCGCAGTAGAATCTTTTTAGCCAATCCGAGCGACGAACGTGAGAATCGAATCGCATTTCTTCGAATCGCAGCGCGGTTTGACTTTCTTTTCATCCAATCACGAACGCTTCTATTTTTAGAGCGCAATGTGTTTCATCGGCAGAGCGGATTTCGGGCGCAACGACGGACCGCGCGACGCATGATGGCCGACGCCCATGAGCTCCTCGAGATGGAGACCTTCGACGCCATCGAGGACAAGGACAGCTCCAAAGGTACAGGCCATGACCGTACATACACTCCATAAGTGGCTAGATGTGGAGATGCTGGACCCCGTCTTGATGGCCGACTCGGAGACGTTGTGCCAGACCATTAGCCAGATATGCGCGCTCGAAGAGCAACAACAGCCTCACGGGAAGTGTGGCGACGCCATCTCGTTTCTGGACGAATGGATGGAAGACGAGATCCGGCCGCCGGAAACCTTGGTCATCAAGGTCGAAGTGACGCCCGACACGGACAGCCGACGCAGCAGTACCAACAGCGCTGTCGAGCAAGCGCTCTACTGCGACGACGATGACGGCAACGAGATGATGATGGACGACAAGTGGGTCTCAGTGAAAGAGGAGCCGCTGCCCGTGCCCGTCGAGATCAACAACCCGACGCTGCTGCCATCGCCGCAGCCCGAGATTGATGACTCGGACTTGCCGGCGATGCTCGACATGTTTAGCGCTCTCTACTCGGACGCCACCGCACCAGTCGCCATCGACGAGCCCAAGCCGACACTGAGTATCCACATTCCGGGCCCGGCAGCGATGCCACCGGCCGTGACATACCAAGGCAGCCGCATTCTAGCGCCGCAGAGCACGCCAAACGTGCCATTGCCGTCGTACTTCAACACACCGTGCTGCGACAAGTCCAAGCCGCCGCCTGGCTACAGCAACTACAACTCGGGTGTGTCGCCGTATCCCATGCACGCCGTCATATCCCCGACATACCCAGGTAGTACTATCAACGAGCCAGCTAGCATGGAGCTCCCAATTGAAGCTGTAGGAACGCTGGCCGCACGCACGATTGTTCGATCGAGGACACCGAAAGCGCTGCCTCGCATGTCCATGTCGCCCGACGTGGCCGAGCAAAAACTCAACCGCATCTTCTTTCAGTACTCGGATCCGCTCACCAAGACGATGCTGCTCGCCCAGCTCTTGTATAGTACAATGGATACATCCGATCAATAATGCCCTTCATAATGGCACTAGAGTGCTCTTGAAGCGACACCGTATCAAGGAAGACGCGCCGCTAAATCTGCTCACGCTCTTCCCACCCAACGACATCAACGCGCAGCCCTTTCCGTACTCGCTCTTTGGTGCTGGCAGCCAGCAGCCCCTCACGTACGCTCTTGTGTTTTCCACGTCGCCGCCACGTTCGTGTAGGTTGGAGGGCTTTCAGAACGCCTTCCAGATCTGCAATCGGTGTACCGAGATCAAGCGCAAGCAGCATAGCACCAACGACGCGCGGGTACTTCGAACACTACGGCGGCAATGAGACGGAAGCGCCTATGTAGGAGCTGCAAGAAGACGTGGCGCCAGTCATTGTCCGCGTCGTTCCGAGCATCTACGAAGGACCCAAGATCAAGAGCTGCGACCATTTTCAGTGGACGTGGTGCGAAGGGTTCGAGAAAACCAAAACGAAAAGTGCAACGGAACCAACCGCCACGACAAGTGCCCCAAGTACCTCGCCAACTGCACGCTGTGGAAGCACCGGCTACCGCCCAAGAACCGAAAGGCGTCCAAAGACAACGACACGCAGTGCTGCGACACGATGGACTCGCCCGCCAAGAAACTTAAGTTCTTCACCTAGTCCATTGTTTGTTCTGGTTTACTGACCTCTTTTGACAATGAGTTTACCCCACGATCCTGGGCACAACGACGTGTGTACCAACGCTGGTGGTCCTGCACGATACCCTCTTGCGCTGTATACGAGGCAGCGATGTAGTCGGGACGTGAGTCCGGGATGGCTCGAGTCGGGGCGGTGTCGGGGCCGGAGGAACAGCGTAAGAGCGTGTCGCTGCCCATATGCGTCCCGTCCCGTCGTGGTACTCGTGACGCGCGTCAAAATGCCCTTCTGTCTCAGTGACGTGGCGCGCTGAGGCGTCTCGATCGCTTCCGCGGCCGTGCGCCCATCGCCAGCCTTTCCAGACAATGTGCAGACTGCTCGTACGCCCACACGCGACGTGCTAAGGGTCGCTTTGTGCCCATGGCGCCGTGCGACAGTGTAGAAAGGCTTCAGTTTCACGTGCGATCTGTTTCGGGTTCATACAAACTTCAAGTGCCCTCTCTATGATCTCCCACAAATCTTTTTTGACCTTTCGCGAGACGAGCATGGGCGCGCGGTGCTGCTGCTGCGCCAAGAACCAAGTGGACGCGAGCGACCTGAAGGAGAAGCTCCTCGAGAAGGATGCGCGCGCGACGTTCGACTCGAACGACGACCGAAAGGCCGCAGCGCTTCCGTCGCCGTCGTCGATCTCGGGCTCGAGCTACACGAGCAAGAACGAGCGCCTCCTCGTGACCCAAGCCCAGACGTACCGCGACGATGACGACGACCCGTTCGGCTCGGCGAGAGACTTTGTCGACGAGCGCGAGCTCTCGCGCAGCAGTAGCAGCCGCGACTACGACGACCAGCGCGCGTATGGCTCGGTGAGCAGCTTGAACGGGACGACGCCACGCAGCGCCGAGCGATCGCCGGGCCGCGACTCGTACGCTGACAGCAGTGACCGCAGCGCGTACTCGTCGCAGGTGTTTGACGCGCCGCCGACGCAAAGCGGCTGGAACATCTAGACTTCAAATCTCATAACCATCAAGAGTTTCCGTGTGCTTTCTTATGAACGTGTCTACATCAAATAATACTACTGGTACTGTAAGCGTCGCGGTCTCAGAGCTCCCACGCGGCCTCGGCTGGCACCTGGCCCACATAGCGCGGCGGCGTGTACGATTGATCTTCCGCAAGCATCGCCGCCGTGTACCCGCTGACGTGGTGCTTCTTCCAGCTGTCATCTTCGACTTGGGGCAGCAGGATGCCCTTCGCGTCGTACGGCGTCGCCAGCGCGTCCGTCCTCGGGCCGCAGCTGCAGCAGCCCATGGTCTGCCCCATGGATGGTGGTTGATGCGGTATTCTGACCTTTCTGGCTCGGCTGCAATCTTCCGGATACGTATCCGGAATGCAAGGGCCCACGATTGGTGCATAATGTTTGGATTTCAACCAATCCAGACACGGCAGCTTCATTTGCCAAGATGAGCGACGATGGCAACAGGCAGACGCGCCTGCTGGAGGCCGACGACGAGGAGGAGGTCGAGGTCCCCGGCCGGTCATCTTCCAGTGCAAGACGTGTCGGTCCATCATCGGCGACTCGATGAGCTTCGTGCAGAGCAACGTGGACACGCGGACCGTCACGCTGGCCTTCGTGCTCCACACGCACCGCAGCAAGACGCCGCTGACCGCCAGCGCTGGCTTTGACAAGGGAAACACGTACTACGAGGTGCTCTGCTCACAATGTCAGACGATCCTCGGCAAGTCGTACATTGCGACGACGCCCGAGCTCGACGAGCTACGAAACCTCTTTACGCTCGACACGGACGCGCTCTCGAGCTACCAGGTCGGGACGCAGCAGCCGATGAACGACTGGGCGCTTGACGGCGCGACCAAGGTCCTCGAGTACGAGAAGAACGTACAGATGATCGAGCAGCTCCACGGCGACATGGGCAAGGTGCAGAATCTCCTCTTGGTCATTGACGAGCGCCTCTGTGACACGGAGCGCCAGCTCGAAACGTTCAAGCGAGGTAGGCCGCGGTCGCATGCGGATCATCGTTGCTGACGCCTTTGACACTAGGCGCCAAGCGGCCACCGACCAACGGCGATAGCGCAGTAAGCGGCGGGGGCAGCAATCGGAGCAGCCCGGGCGTGACGACGCCGGCCAAGCGCGCCAAGTAGGATGCAGCAAAGTGCGTACACGCTGTTCAGTAAGTGTGTCTACCTTATTCCATTCATACAAATCTACTCTTCTTGCTTCTTGGCGAGGTGGGCGGTACCCGGCTTGGCGCGGCGAAGCTCACCCGGGCGGTCAATGTACTCGATGACGGCCATCTCGGCGTTGTCGCCGTACCGGAAGTCGGCCTTGACGATGCGCGTGTAGCCACCGGCGCGGTCCATGTAGCGCGGGCCGAGCGTGTCGAAGAGCTTGTCGAACTCGGTCTTGGTGCGGACGATGCCCTGCGCCTGGCGGCGGGCGCAAATGTCGTTCTGCTTGGCGAGCGTCACGACCTGCTCCGCGACGCGGCGCAGCTCCTTGGCCTTGGGCAGCGTCGTGCGGATGCGCTCGTGCTCGATGAGCGACGTCACCTGGTTGCGGAGCATGGCCCAGCGGTGCTCGCCATCACGGCCCAAGCGGCGCATCGCGATACGGTGGCGCATCTTCCTCGTCGACTTTGGTTGTGGCAATTTTAATGGTGGGGATCGCAACGTCCGGATAACGAGGGTATCCGGTATTTCGTGCTACACTATTTGAAGGGATGTCGCAAGATAGTGTGACGAACCCGCGTGGCGGTGCACCAAGGCCTCGTCCCTATACTGTCGCCAGGCGTGCGGTTGCTAGCTCCATCCTTGACTCTAGGGCGCAGCTCATCACCCAGCCGAAGACGGACACTCTCCTTCTCCTAGGACTGCGGCACCGCCAACCAGGATTTTTACACTGTCGAAACACTGTCTTCCATGGGAAACCGCCGACGAGAAAGGCCGGTTTTGGAAGCGGTGCTGCATGACCTCGCATGCTCGTGCAGCCGAAGCCGTTGGTCGCGCGTGGCGCAGCGCCGCCAGCCACAGCTCGGCCAAAGAAGGCGCGATCAAGCCTGCCGAGTCTTTCATCGCGCAAGCCAGCAAACCAGAAGAAGAAGACGACGGCCCAAGCGCCATTGTCGCCGACACCGTTGCCCGAAACGGTGCGCGAGATGGCGACGCGGCTCCTCGCTGCACCAGCACAAGGCGGTGACAGCTGCGGCAGCGCTAAGGTGCGCTTCAACCACTACAACAAGCCGTTTCCGATCCACAACGGCGTGTTGCAGTGGAAGGACGTCGATGACGCCTACTGCTTCTCGTTCGTGTACCGCGGTGCGTACATGCGCGAAGTGCAGACGCTCTTCACCAAGGTCGTCATGCGCCGCGATGCGATCGGCGATGTCTTTGTCGGTCTCGTCTGCACCGAGCAGTACGAAGTCGTCGTCGAGGAAGACCCGGTCGCCGGCGTCGGTGCACCAGGGCTGCGCATCAGCGCCACACCGTTCGTGGCGTCGTCGCACGAACTGCCAGTCCGCAGTGGCAACCGCGCAACAAAGCTGCTCACAGACGAGCTGCGCCAGATGGCGCCCGCCGAGCTCGGCTCGGAGAAGGCGCGGGATCTCCTGCAGCGGCGTGACCTCGAAGACGTCTTGTTTGCTTGAGCTAACGGGTCGCAGGGTCAACCACAAACAACGACGAGTTAGTGCTGTGTGTGCTAGTACAGACGAGCTGCTATCGTTGCTGACTCGGTTTGCTCACAAGGCCAGGCGAGGCCCGCGGTCGACGAGCCTGTGCAAAGTGGTGTGACACGCTCGGTCGGTCCGCCACCTTCGAACTTCGAATGCAATGGCGCTCTGAGTTGCGTGCTGGCCGTCGCAGCTCATGGCAGACGTCCACGCCAGACCATCGTCGCGCACGAGTCGCTATCGGCTGCTGCTCGCTGCGCCGTCAATTGCGCTCGAGGCTGAGCGAGCTGCGGGCGGTCTTGTAGGATGTACGTGTCAGCGTAGAAGGCGAGTGTATGACCACCTTAGCAGCTGACGTAGCCACGAGGTGGAGGACGTTGCGAGGTTGTACATCATATTACCAGGTAGGAGAGGAGGCGTACGGTCTGGACTGCGCTTGGGTCGGTCTGAAGTGCGCTTGGGTTTAAGAAGGGGCGGTTCAAGGATCGAAGTTCGAAGTTACTCGCCAACATCTATGTTTCTTGTAATAATTCTTCTGCGAGCGATGACCCAGTGGCTAGAGAGCGCAGACTACGTCGCCCGGTTCCGGTCCCTCGACGAGCGCAAGGTCGATGGCGGCGCCGTGGCCTTCCCGGCGCCGATGCCAGAGACGGTCACGGCGCGGCTCGCGTCGCTGGGTCTGACGTGGGACGTGCTACCAACGCTCGTGCGCCACGCGCTGCTCTGGGACATGGGTCTCGTCGTCGGCAACGTTAGCGGCACCGACGCCTACTTGCAGGTGTACACCAAGTGCGGCATGGGCATGGCCAACATCAGCCTCACGTTTGACGAGTTTACGGCGGCGAACCCGTCGTCGCAGACCGTGCGATCGTGCCCCGCCCTCGTCAACGGCGCCACCGTCTCGCTACTGCGGCAAGAAGCCGCAACAGGCACGTTTCTCGACGACGTCATCAAGTGCGCGATGGACCTCCAGAACCTCCCGGACGGCTTCTCGAGCCTCCTCGCGCAAGACGGCCTTGGCCCGAGCGACGTGCCGCAGCCGCGTGTGTGGCGGCACCAAGACAAGACCGCCGGCTGGACCAAGCTCGCGATCCATACACTACCCTCCAACATGTACCCCGAAGCCGCGTGGAGCACGTGTCCGAGTCGGCCTGGTGCGCGCATCATCCCATGCGAGCCCCGCAACAACCGCCCGGAGAGCCCCAACACGTGTCTGCCGACGCCGTCGGCCGCCATGACATCGTGGCTCACAGCTGTCAAGGCGTCGCTGCCCGCCAAGGACACTACCGGTCTGTCGACGACCAACGTTGTGTTGATCGCGACCATCAGCAGCGTCCTGCTCCTCGCGCTACTTGGCTGCTGCTGCCTGTGGCGACGACGACGACGACACGCTCCGTCGCCGCCAGCATCGCCCAAGTACGAGCCGCCGGCCATGGACGGAAGCACCGATCCGTCGCGCTACATGGAGGCCACGACGCCGCCGTCGCCCGCCCAGCAACCGCCGTCGTTTGCGCGGTCGGAGTCGTCCGTCGACGTGGCGCTCCGGGAGCTGTACCGCGACCCGTCCATCGCATCCAAGCAGCTCGTGTTCAAGGAGCTCGATTGGATCCGCATCCTTGCGGCCGGCGCCTTTGGGGAGGTCTACCTCGGGCAGTACCGCCAGAAGCGCATTGCGATCAAGCGCATCCAGTCGATCCGGATCGAGGTCGATGGCGTCGTCGAGGCGTTCGCTGAGGAGATTCGGCTCATGGCGCACTTCCGACACCCCAACATCGTCGCGTTTCTAGGGTTTGCGTGGGACCTCGAGACGCCCTCGACGCTCTGCGCCGTGACCGAGTTCCTTCATGAGGGCGACCTGAAGGCGTACTTGGTTGCGCACCCGGTGCTGCCGTGGTCGACCAAGATGGTGTTTGCGCTCGACGTTGCGCGCGCGCTGCAGTACCTCCACGAGCTCCTCGAGCCCACGATCATCCACCGGGATCTCAAGAGCAAGAACATCCTCCTCTCGCTGCCGCACGCCAAGCTCTCGGACTTTGGCATCTCGCGCGAGCAGATAAACGATGACACGCTGACAGCCGGCGTCGGCACGGCCTTCTACTCGGCGCCCGAAGTCATGAAGGGCCTCAAGTACACGAAGCAAGCCGACATTTACTCGTTCGGGTGCGTCCTCGCCGAGATGGACACGCACAAAAGCTTGTACCACGAGTGGAAGTTTCCCGCGATCGCGATCTTGAACAAGGTCATGCACGAGCACCTCCGCCCGGCCATGACCCCGACGTGCCCCAGGGCCATTTTGCAGCTGGCGCAGCAGTGCTTCGACGCCGACCCGAGTCAGCGCCCGACCGCGTCCGACATCGCGCGGGACCTCGCCGACCTTGTCGGCAAAGGCCGCATTGAGCGCCACGCGTGGAAGTCGTCCGAGTCGTCCTAGAACCCGCCATAAATATATACCGTATTTATTCCCATATTACTTTGTCTTTGACGGAACCCTACCCCCAATGCACAGAAAACGCTCGAGCGGATATCGCCTTTTTACTCCGTCCTCGGAGAGTACGAGGTGCGATGCGACGGGCCAAATGT
>NW_012156465.1:33659-66280 GCF_000151545.1 Saprolegnia parasitica CBS 223.65 | reverse complement strand
TGGAGACCCATCATCTGACCTCGCCCCGCAACGGCATCGCTGCGCTGCGCAACCTGCCTCTCTGGGCCGTCTTCCAGATCCCGACGCAGCCCTGCTATGTCGACGTGGACCAGCGCTGGGAGCTCGCGCACACGCAAGCGCGCCAGAATCGCTGCGCCGCCTTTGCCGCCAACGCCGCCGTGTACCTCGAGCCTGCGCTCCGCTGCGTCAACTGGGCGGCGTTCTACGCTCGGTTTGGTCCGTCGTTCATGTTTTCGGTTGGCGACGCGGTGCTCTCGTCGCCCGGCGGCGCGGCGTGGCTGGCGAGCGTCCAAGATGGCTTTGTCTCGGTCGAAACCGAGCTCGCCTTTTGGACCGCCCACGGGCTCTCGCACTATACCGTGCAGTGGGGCAACATCTTCACCACCGGTATCCACGAGACCATCGCCATCACCAACGCTTTTGGTTGGCGGCAAGCGCTCTCCACGACCCAGATGCCGTATGCGAGCCGAGGTACTATCAACTTGATACGACGTTTAAACCGGATGGTGCTAGATGCGCTCTGGACGACGTACAATATGTACTGGTACTTTTTTAACGACCTCTGGGCGTCCTCTGTGGCCAATGGCAGCCTCGTGCGCAGCGCACACAACTTTATGGCCAACAACTCGGTCGGGCCATCCGTCAGCGTCGAGAGCATCCTTGGTCTCTACCCGTACACGCCCTGCAGCATTCTTGTCCACGACAACCTCGGACCGTTTGAGTCCATCGATATGTGGCTGCTACCGCCGCCAGCGTCGCTGAAGAAGCTCGTCTCGTCGCACGCGGCGGTGGTGGCGACGGCGCTGCAAGCCAACGATACCCTCTGGGCGGCCTTCCAGCAGCTGATGTCGGTGCCGCTGGACCCCGTCCCGCTGTCCTGGCGCCTGCCCAACACCACGTACTATGGCGGCAGTCCCATCTGCGTCACGCAACCGGGATCGAGCTTTGTTCAGCCGTCGTTTTCGTTTGAAGATACATGCGCGACCCAAGTTGCCAGTTCAATTCCGCTACAAGCACCGGGGCAGGCGTTTGCAATGACAGCACTGCGGCTCTTGCAGTCCAACGAGACGCTTGTCTCGACGATCTGTCGCCAGTGCGTGAGCGCAACCTCTCTCTGCGTCGATGCGCTCACCGCCACGCAAGCTCTCACCGAGCCGCTGCGGCCGCTCACCGCGCCGCTGCTCACACGCCTCGTACTGCAAGTGGTGGCCGACATCAAGGACTTGCGTGTCGAGATGATTCAGTTTGCCATCGTCAACAGCAGCAACAACCTCGTGCTTCACCATCCGCTACTGGAGAAGGACTTTGCTTTTTTTGGCTTTCTGATGCTCTTTGACTGGGCCTACGGCGACCGCGAAGTGGTCGCATTCCAAGGCGACGTGGCGGATCTCGTGCTCATGTCGGAGCCGCTGCCGACTCGTCCGATGGCCCCGAGCCCGCTGGAGGTGCCCGCGAGTACGTGCTATTACCTATGGTACATTGCCGTCGCGACCACCATTCTCTTGGTTTTCGTTGCGCTTGGCACTATCGGGTACACGGTGGTCGGCGGTTGTCGTCTCAGTGGGCTCGAGCTGCTGTCTTTCAACCGCGTCGCAGGGCCCGTCTGGATCGGCCGCCCCATGCTGCTCGTTCGCGCCGTCACAGCCCTTGTCCTTCTGAGCTCCCCCAGCATGACCTTTCTCTCCGAGCACGACGTCGGTCGCTTTGTCTTGACGCCGCGCTCTCTCCTGCATGCACTCCTCGTCACTGGCGAAGCCACGTGGCTCACGTACGTCATCTCCGACGTCCTCTTGGTGATCGCACCGCGCGAAGCGGCGCTCTCGGCGGCGCTCAGCAGCTACTCGGTGTGGGCTGTCACCCTCCTTCTTGAGCTCTTCTGGCCGCTGCAGCCCACGCTCACAATCGACCGGACGTGCTCGCAGCGCGGCGTTGTGCTCTCGTTGCAGTGCAGTAGCGGCACGGTGGCCTTTGGCTCGTCGCAGCGCCTTTTGCTCCTCGTTGCCGTCAACGGCATCGCGAGCCTCGTTAGCATCCTCTTTGTGCGCGTCACGGCCAGCATGCGGGTGCCACGTCAGCTGCGCACGCGGCGCGCGTCGACGCTGACGTCGGCGGCGGCCGAGGCCTTCTTGGAGCTGCCCGGTGACGACGCGTGGAGCATCGACCCTGCCCTCGGGTGCATGATGGGCGTCTTCCACTTCACATGGCGCCGCGACGAGTACCACTTCGACACGAAGCTCTGGATGAGCTTTCTAAAGGCAAGTGCTGGCCCGTGCATAGACGTTGTGCCGCCGAATGCGCCACCCGTGTTGCATGTGGCGGTGACAAACCGCCGGGCCGCGATCGTCAAGGTCTCTCTCGGGCTCTGCTACCTCTTGGCGACGGTCGGCAGTAGTGTGTACTACCTCCAGCTCTCGTCGGTGAACCTCGCCAACGACCTCTGGTGGGTCTCGTTCAACACGACGGGCATGCAGACGTATCTCGCCAACTGGTTCAACCGGTATCTCTGGCTCACGCCGCGCTTGGAAAACGCGCCGCTGAACCTGCCAATGTACGCCGACGTGAACGCGTATGCGACCAATACGACGTCCGTCTCGATCATGGACATGCTGCCGCGCCGTCTTCACTTTGAGGTAGCGAGCGACTTGCCGCTGGCCATCCACGGGCTCCGCGCGACGAACCCGTGCTTCCTGCCGTGGATTGCAACGCAGTACTGCTGGGTGGACTTTGAGAGGCGCTGGGCGATGGCCAACTCGGCGGCGCGCGAGGCTCGATGTGCCGCCAAGTACGCTACGAATGCGGCCGTCTACTTGGAGGCGCCGCTGCGCAACACCGACTGGGATGGCTTTGAGACGTGCTGGGGTGACGTGTTCGCAACGGGAATCGCCGCCGACTTGCGCCAAGACCTCGGTGGCCGCCTGTGGCTGGAAGCGACGCAAGCCAACGCCAACTCGGAGGAGAGCGAGGTCGCCTACTGGATTAGCACCGGGCTTGTGGCCTACACCGCCGCCTGGCAAAACTACAAGTCGGTGGGGGTTTTCAACACCTTCAACGTCGTCACGGCGCTCGGACGCGCCTTCCCGTTCACGCTGCAAGCGTCGAACGGCTCGTTCCATGTAGAGACGCAGACGTCGTACAAGATGTACTGGAATTTGGCGAGCGATTTCTGGGCTCTCGCCACCAACGATTCGGGCGTCGCGGGCAAGTCACTGCTGCGATCGAGCTCCCGCTTTGCCTTTGCCAACACGTCGTTGCTTGACGTCTACTACCGCAACGGCTCGATGAGCGCCCCCTTGGATCCTGTCTACCACGTGTTTCAGTCGCATCTCGGTGCGTTCGGGTCTGTGGACCTGCACCATGTACCGTGCCCGGCGTCGCTTGCCGCCCTCGTGCGCGATGTTCACGAAGCGCTACGGCGTGTCTTGGCCAACACGACGGACAGCAACGGTGGCTACACGGCGCAGATCGCGTACCTCCAGCTCGTGACCATGCAGGGTCTCGTGGCCGTGCCGAGTTCTCTCGACGCAAGCTCGCAGTACTCGGCGGGTAGCAACCTCCTCTGCCATGCCCCGCTCTCATCGTTCAATCTCTCGTTCGGTCTTCCATCGTACTTTGGCGTCGCGGTTGGTTGCAATGTCGTCTTTGGCGAGTGGGTGTATGTCATGAAGGACCAGATCCTCTTCGCCTTGCTCGCCTCGGGTGTTGCTTTGGCCCCAACATTGCGCATTCCCTCTACATGTAAAGTGGAAGCGGTGTCGCCGTCCGACTGCCGGGCCATGCTCACAAGCATCTCAGCGTTCCTTCATACGTACTTTGCCCCCGCGTATCTGCAGGCACTGCGGGCGCAGGCGCAGCGCGTGCAAGTCGATGTGAACGCGCTCTCGGTGGACCTTGTCACGTACGTCAAAGACGCCAGCACGAACGAGATCTCGCTCTTCCACCAGCGGATTGTAGACGACGCGGATGTGCCCTTGCAGCTGACCGGTTGGACGAATCTCTACGACTGGGTCCTCGGCTTCCGCGAGGTCGTCGCCTTTGAAGCCGACAACGCGTCGCTCACCGTCATGTCGACTGCGTACATGACGACAACGTTTGCGGCCAGCGCGGCCGAGGTGCCAGTCAACGTGGCAACGTACCTCCGGGTGTTTTGCCAGTACATTTCGCTGCTCCTTCTCGTGCTCTCGCTCGTTGCGATGTCGTACACGGTGCAGAACCGGTTCACTAGCGAAGGCTTCAACCTCTTTGAGGTCAACCGCGTCGGCGGCATGGTCTGGATCGGCCGCCCGATGCTGTTCCTGCGCAGTGTGACCGCACTCTGCATTCTCAGTACTGCGACGCTGCAGCTACAGCTCGCCGGCAACGCCACGACCCTCGATCCGGCCCGCCAAGACGTCTCGCCCTTTCTTGCCATCTGCACGAAAGTGCTCGCGGCCGGCGAGCTCGGCTGGCTTGTCTACATTGCCGACGACATCTGCATGGTCATCACGCAGCAGTACACGGCATCGTACACCATCAAGGGCGCGTTTCTCGCCTGGGCGATGGCCGCCATTCTTAGTCTTATTGCACCCGTCGCGCACAGCGTGGACCTGGAGCTTCACTGCGCCGTGGACGTGACCGACTACCAAGCCGTGTGCTCGAGCGGGCACGTGGTCATCGGGAGTCTCTCTCGTCTGCTCTTGCTCGTTGCCATCGCGCTCGGCAGCTCCGTCCTTATGTACCTGCACGATCGCCTGCGCTATACGTTGCCGCCGCCGACCGAGAAGCCGTCGTATCTGCTCTCTTGCGGCGCCAAGTACCTCTTTGAGAAGACCGGGTGGGTGCACGACGGCGTGTACCACGTCGACGTCGCCTCGGCCGCCTTGACCGGCCTCCTCACGTGGAGACAACAGGACGTGATCCATGTCTTTGACGTCAAGACATGGCGCGTCCATGCGATTCGAACGACGGCGTCCATGCAGAAGGGTGCCCAGTGGGAGCCGCGGCTTCATGGTGCGCTGCCGCTCGTCGAGTAGACGATCGATCGATGTGTCTGTGCTCTCGAGTGGTCGTCGATGGGCAAAGTCGTCCTACATGGTGCCACGTGGCATGCATTCAAGTGCATTCGTGTTAACAAAAGCTATCGCGTCTGCATCTACCAGTGGCTGCTTGGATCTTGATGCTCCAAGGTGCAAGCAACGACGGTCCGCCGTGGCGCCAACTGCAACGGCGTTGAGCCTTCGATATCGAAAAAAAATCTTCTTCTTCAAGAGCGTCACGGGATGGTATCGCCCTCGTCCTTGAGACGACTGATAGCCGCTGATAGAGCGACTGCAAGGTGGCCGGCTGCATCGTGGCCTCGTCCACCTCGCGGATCATCTGAGAACGTCTGGTCTGTCGAGCGGGTAAAGGGTTTAACCGGTTTGTCGAGTGTCCAATTGTGGCCAATCACAACGTGTTACGAGTCGCTGCGCTGCGCTCATTGGGCAGCATTTCCGATTTTGCCGTCGATGCTGCGTAGCCTCCTCGCCGTGGCTGCCATGGTCGGCGCCGTCGCCGGCATGGGCCTCACCGCCATGGACGCCGGCAAGGAGAACGGCAAGCCGCTCTTCAACGAGTCGCACCCGAACATCACGTTCCTCACCGACGCCAACTTTGACACGCTCGTCAAGAACGGCGGCAACGGCAAGCCGTGGCTCATGGACTTTTACCATCCCTAGTACGTTCGCCATCCTTCGCCCACCGCGCAGAACGTCTACGTGTAGCTGCCCGCACTGCCGTCAGTTTGTGCCCATCTTTGAAGAGATTGCCGCGTACTACAAGCCGCTCGGTATCGTCAACGTCGGCGCCTTGAGCTGCATGGACTACTACCAGTGCTCGATCTACAACGTCAAGGGCTTCCCGACGCTGCTGCTCTGGAACTTTGACAAGAAGTGGCTCGGCGAGAACAAGCGCGCGGTTGGCGAGCACACCATGGACGAAGTGCTCGGCCTCGTACGTCAAGTCCTTGCGCATTGTGTCATACAGGCGGTGTATTAGGTCGCCGACCAATTCCGCATCCAGCTCTACAACGAGACGGGCACGTGGCCGCCGGAAGGCAAGACGCACCCGCCGACGACGCCGCCGCCAACGACGCTCAAGCCGCTCTGGGAAGAGTCGACGCTGCCGGCCAACGTGACCACGCGCGTCCACGACGCCGGCGCAGCGTTCGTCTTTGGCCTTAAAGGCGGTGTCTTTGTCGGTCGGCAAATGCTCGACGACGATGCGCTGGACGCGCTCAAGGAGTGGGTCCGCGTCGTCTCGCTCACCTTTCCCGGGTCCACCTACCGGCTCATCATTCGGTCGCTGTACGAAGCGCTCTTGCCCGTCTCGCTGCTCACGGATCTCAAGTGGAAGGCCATGGTCGACGCGTGGCAGGCCACGTCGATGGTCACCTTCCACGCGCACCCGATGGTCAACGAGCACGGCGTGACGGAGGAGTGGATGAACTTGCCGTCGCTCTTTGAGGGCTCGGGCACCAAGTACGCGGCCTGCGAGCTCTACACGTGCGGCCAGTGGACGCTCTTCCACATGATGACGATGCTCAACGGCCACGACGTCCACGGAGCCCACATCCCCGAGCTCGCGGTCGCGGTCGTCGGCGCCGCGCGGCGCTTCGTGCGGCACTTTTTTACCTGCGTGCCGTGCCGCGATCATTTCCTCGCGGCCAACACGCTCGACACGATGCAGCTCCTCGACAAGGAAGCCCCGAGCAACAAGGCCCGCGCGCTCTACCTCTGGCTCTGGAAGGTCCACAATGGCGTCAACCGCCGCATCCGGCACTACCAGTGGCCCAAGCCCATCGTGTGCGACAAGTGCTCGACCAACACGTCGAGCGACGACGCGTGGGTCATGCCCAAGGTCGAGGCGTGGCTCAAGGCCAGCTACGGATTCGAGAGCTACATTGCCGAGCCCAAGACGCAGATGCGCGCGGTGGACAACCTCGATTTGAGCCACGAACCCGCGGGCCAAGTGGCGGCGACGTCGGGACCGGTGCTCAAGGTCGTGCGCGCACAGAACCTCCACGTCGGTGCGGACAGCGACGGCCCGAGCTTCTCGCTCTTGTGGTTGTACCTCTTCCCGATCGCGATTTTCGGGCTCTACGTCTTGAGCCAGCGCCGTCGCCGGTAGATTACCCTAGCCCTATAGGAAGAGCGTTTTGTTTTCGCGTTGCTAGTCGCATTGGATTATGATAGAGTCGGCTGCGGAGCCGTAGTCGGTGGCCTTGACGGTAGCCAGCACTAGCGGCGCGGTCGCGCCCAAGGATCGCGTGCGAGCGACAGCCTTGGCGGCCTCCTCGACCCAGTCCGAGACGTAGCATGCGTAGTAGACGCCAAGAACGGTGGTGACGCCATACCCCAGACTCGTGCCCATCCAGACACCGAGAAGACCTCTGTTGTCAAACTGGCTGAGTGCATACGCCGTTGGGACGCCCACAAACCACGTGCCGCACACGAACGCCGCTATATACCATGGGGTGCTGCCACGTCATCTTTCGAAGAAAGGACGTACTCAAGATGGGTCCGGCGCGGGCTTGCGCACTCAGTATTGCCTACGCAATCTCTGTCATGAGCAAGAAAGCCACCGACCACGGAGGCGACCATGGCGTAGCAGAAAAGCGTGGAGAGGGCGACGTAGCCGCACGCCGCTAGCAGGGGCACGCTGCCAATGAGGTCGATCACGCGCGAGTCGGATGTGAAGACGACGCTGATCCAGTGCCGGCAAAGCACCCACGACAGTGCGAGGCCCGAGGACGTGAAGAGAACCGCGCCGAGTACGAGTCGGCTGACGTACGCAGCTGCCTCGGCGTGGCCCGCCCCCAAGTACATGCCCATGCGGCTCACGGCAGCGTCGTGGAGCGCGCAGACGGGCGACGTCGCAAGGAACACGATCTGCAGCATCGTCGTTTGCGCAGCCAACGACACCTAGTACAATCCCATCAAGAGGATGCTGTAGGATCTGCGAGTACGTCGCTGAGGAGGGCGGCAAAGATGGCCATGATCTGGAGCTGGAGATTCTCAACAAGCTTGCCGAGCATGAGCGGTGCGCTTATCGAGAGAAGCGCGGCTACTTGCGCCCACGCGAGCGACCGCGGCGACCACTGCCAAAGCGACTGTAGCGGCGCGACCCGGTGCATGTAATAGACATACCCGGCTAGCCGACCCCACAGCGTGAGGCTCATCGCGAGCGGGCCACCAAGAAACCCGAGTCCGCGGACGCCCAGTAGCGGCATACCAAAGACCAAGAGAGCGCTCGTCAGCGCATGGAAAGCCACGGCGCTGAGCGACGCGATGGCTGCGGGCGATGCGAGCTGCTGCGCCTGAAACGACGTCGCAACGACCTCAAAGAGGAGGCGCGGCCAGAGTCCAAGAATCGAGGCGCGCGCGTACTGCATAGCGAAGGCAACGCTCGCCGGCGTGAGCCCGACGACATGAAGGAGGCCGCAGCTGTAGTACCAGAGCAGACTTAGCGGAACGCAGAGGAGAGTAAGCAACATGGCGGTGAGCTGCGTGTAGTGCCCGATGAGTGCATGGCTGTGGCCGCCGTACGCTTGGGCTGCGAGCGCCACGAGGCCTCTATTGAAGCCGTGTGTGAAGACGGTGAGTGTGAAGTCGAGCACGAGCTGGGCGTAGCCAACCGCCGCGTACTCGGTCGTCCCGAGACGCCCCGCCACGAGAAGTGCCGTGAGCGAGAACGCAAAGTTGCTGAGGATCGAGGCAAAGATGGGGCTGCCGAGATGCATGAGCGCGTCCAGCTCGGCGCACGCGCGCGGCGAGAGGTGGCACAACGCTGGTAGTGAGGCATGGTCCACCCATGGAACCAGAGTCCTCATGGATCAAGAGCCACCAATTTCTAAAAGTAGACTTTCAATGAGGGCCACCGTGGACGTGGAAAGGGGCTCTACTCGGGTGCTATCAACGAGGTTCTCAGAGCCACACGTGGACCTCGCAGCAGAGTTAGCTACTGTCGAGTGTATCCACCGACGAGCTCATGCGTTGACGAGAAAATGTTTCGATAGTATAGGGTATATGGTGCGAATGACGCGTTGAACGTAAATACAGAGTGTCATTAGGAGACTAGCCGACGCTGATTACCGCGAAATGTGCTGGTTCTCGGGGCGCTCAAACATCGGGTCAAACATCTCGCTCTGGTTGATCGGGTTGCGCTTCCCGTTGGCAAACGTGAAGCGGTGCGCCCGCCAGTCGGCGCCGTCCTGCGCTTCGAAGCGGAAGATGTCTTCGCGCTTGGCCTTGTTGAACTGCACGTCTGGGTGGCGCGACGCGTAGCGCGCCATGGTGTACGAGCCGCCGGAAATCGCGCAGACGATGATGCCCATGATGGGGTAGCAGGCGGGGTCCGAGAGCCACGTGCGGGCAAACGAGTACGTGCGCTGGGCAGCGACCATGGTGGCGACGGTGGTGGTGGGGGGAACGAGCCGATTGAAGAATGATGAGGCGGTCATGAGCTGGCAGCCTCCGGCGCGAACAAAGATATGCCAGCCGAGCGACTCAGTTGCGTGCAGCTTCTTTGCACTTCAACTTACGTCGCGGGCGCTGATTGGCTACTTCAAGTGCACAAAGCGCAGGTAACATGAGAGTGTGAGAGTAGAGTGCGTGAGAGTGGATCATGGTACGCCACCACCAAACCGACCGGGAGCCTTCCATGCACCGGGTAGGCTTACATAGACCACGCATGCTACACTCTCCCAACTCACGTCGCTAGAAATAACCTCGTGCCATGAAGAAGGCCCAGACCTTGAGCCACCAAGAACTGATAGCCATCCATGATGGGAGATACCGGTAGGATGGTTGGGCGCATGACAACCTTTGCACCGTTTGTCTAGCACTATGTTGGGGTGCCTTCTAGTCACGCAAGCTCACAAGAAACCGGCATACGAGCATCCTCGTTGGAGCACCGGGGCCATGGACAGTCTACGGTAACGGCCAAGTGGAGAAGAGAGTGCTGAGAGTGGCTCTCTCTGGTCCTGCGATGTGCTGGCTGCACCTGGATCAAGATCGCGAGACCAGAGGTTCAATGGTGTGAAAGATTTGGCAGCGCTCGCTAGACATGCAGCGCGCTCATGTCTTTGGCGCTTGACGTCTTCAGACGCGTGCGAAGGTGTTCGATCGTCACTTTTGGATTTCCCGCTTCCTCCCCACCACCACCGTCGCCACCATGGTCGCTGCCCAGCGCACGTACTCGTTTGCCCGCACGTGGCTCTCGGACCCCGCCTGCTACCCTATCATGGGCATCATCGTCTGCGCGGTCTCGGGCGGCTCGTACACCATGGCGCGCTACGCGTCGCGCCACCCAGACGTGCAGTTCAACAAGGCCAAGCGCGAAGACATCTTCCGCTTCGAAGCGCAGGACGGCGCCGACTGGCGGGCGCACCGCTTTACGTTTGCCAACGGGAAGCGCAACCCGATCAACCAGAGCGAGATGTTTGACCCGATGTTTGAGCGCCCCGAGAACCAGCACATTTCGCGATAAGTTAACAAATACTACTAAGATATGAGTCCACTCAGATCGTAGAGACTGGTTGCATGGACGCAAAATGGGGTGTCGTATGCAGCAGACGCTTGGTTTTGCCGCCGCTCGTGGCCATGCAATCGGAAGACGCATGGCCGCTGCGGACTTTGCCACTGTTGACGCATGAAGAGACCTCACGCTAGCCTCACACCATTCTTGGTGCAGTTGGCAAGGGTGACACTGAGTTTCGTACGTGCCTACGAGCAGCATTCGTTCGCCAGCCATGGCTTCGTCGACAACGGGACGAGCAGCCTCCTGCTTCTTCACTCACTTGCCATGCTGGCACTGCGCGCGCGGCGGGTCATCATTCTCCTCCATGCTCAGTTGCAATCTGTTGGGGCCACGGATACAGGCCAGGACGACACGCTCCATGAGGTCCTTCCAAGCGTTATGACCGAGAGCAAAGCTACATAGACTTCAGGTGCCCGACGAGCGGTAGCAAGCGTTTGATGCGACCCGAAACGCAGTGCTTTTTGGGCAGCGACTTCATGCATTTCACGCTGTGGTTTATCACTCACTACCTTCGTAATGCCAAGTGAGAGGCTTGCTTTCTCTTGCAGCGTTCAACAAAATAATGTGGTTTGCAAGCGCCGAGGTGACATCGTGGGCGGCTGCGTTGCGAATATCAGTGGAAATATTAATGCGATCCAGCCACGCGCTTGGTGACCCGTATCACTAGTCTTGCTTTGGCTTGGCTTCGTAACCTTTACTTGCCAAAAAATCTCAAATTGATTCTTCCACACTGTTCTGCATTGCTGCGTTCCTCAGCCAAACCATAACCGTACAGGTAGTCAAGCATGCAAACCATGCGTTCAGAGTGGACACGTTTGACGTGCCACTGAATTTCGAAATGGACGACAACCTCTTCTAAACCGTAGGTTCCTCGAGCCAGTTCAAACCTATCCCTACGTGTCAATTTAAGAAACGCGAGGAGGAGATATGACTGTTAGGCCGCGTGGAGTAATCGCCGCATTAGCGTTTCCTAAATTTCTAGTTGTCTGTAGTAATGACGCTGTCTCGTACGAGCAGATCCAGCGCATCCACTTGGTCGTCGTGGACCGAGGCGAGGTAAAGCACGAGCGACGCAGCCAAGGCTTGAAACGTGGCCGACCCAGCGCGACTGAGGAAAACAAGGTCTGCGAGTCGCGCGCGTGCTTGGTTCCGACCGACGCTATTGGGTGCGAGTACCTCTCTTCGCAAGCATGGGGCGGCGTAGAGCACGTTGACAAGGTCGCCAAGCCCCAGGAGGCCGCTGTGGGCGGCGAGCGAGAGACCGACGAGGCGGTGGCGAGCTCGTTTCGGCTCGGTGTACGTAAAGCTTCTTGCTCGTGTCATCGCCGCCGGGCTTGGCCAGAACGCGGCCAGGTCATTGGCGTCCATCGTGGTCAGCAGAGGCGTGGTGGTGAGGAGGCAGGAAGTCGCGTACGTGACATGGCTGCTCATGGCAGCAAGGAGCCCGAGGACGTCATCGATGGCGCCCACACGCTGGAGCACTCGATGACAGACCTGCGTCGCGGGGTCGATGAGAAGCACGACGTCGTCGGCTGGACAGTGCAGAGCCCAGTGCGTGCGGTACTCAATGTTGACGGAGACGACGCGATCGACCTCGGTCTCGTCGACGTACGGCAGCGCGAGCCGCGGGTGACGCAGCCAGTCGACGTGCGCCCACCTTGCCGTGGGCGACTCTTCCCAGTCGAGTGCCTCGAGAAAGCCATCCAGATCGGATACACATACGAATCGCCGGATCCACGTGTCGCCTTCGAGCACGGTGAGTGTGATAGCGTTGTCGCTGGTCCATGCGACGCACTCGACCTCGTCATTTGCAGTCAAGAGCCGCGGTCGCCCGAGCCCTTCGACCCAGAGACCTTCATACGTCTGCGCCAACGAGAGGGCGCCTCGTGTAGCGATGGTATCGCGCATCGTCGGTGGCAGGACGCGGGCTTGAAGCGGCGATGGCTCGGGTTGTGCAACAATTGTCATCGCGGCCACATCGACGACAATCTTGTCTTCCGTCTCGGAGATGAGATACAATAGTCCGTCGACCAAGTAACTCGTCTCGGGCTGGATATGCAGTGCCATGGCTTTGTCCAAGGCGACGCCGGCGCGCAGGTCCACGCGCAGGCGGTAGAGCCTCGAGGGATACCACGTCCAGAAGTACGCGACCGTGGCGTCGGATGGATCGAGAAGCACTTCGTACGGCGGAGTCCGTTGGTGCGAGAGGCGCGGCGTGTCAACTGGAAAGGCGTACGTGTGCACGAGGCTGCCTCCCGGAAGCACCTGCCACTCGAGGGCGGGCGCCGAGGCGTCGAGTGCGGCGAGGGCGAGCTCGAATCGCGCGACGCCATCACAGGCGTCGTGGGCCAGGTGCACAAGCGCGTAGGCTAGACCATGACCGCGAAGGAAGATGGGACAGTCGACGAGGTTGACGTCGGGTGCATGAAGGACGCGCCACCAGTGCCATGGCAATGACAATGGCAATGTCCTTGTCTAGAGTCGGATATTGCCTTATCTAGTACATCAAAACCCTTGAAAACTATAATCGTTGCTCGAATCGGTCGACATGTCGGTCATTTGACCTAATTAGGGCTGTAAAAAACCTTTTCCTGCAGCGCACGTCCTTGACGTCGGCAAACAAGGAGAGGAATTCCCCCCGTCAGCCATGAAAGAGCCGCGCTCACGGCACGATTGTCATAAGATAATGCTAGAATTATCGATGTAAGCAGCGGACTCCGACGTAGACTGCGATGAGCGCGAAGAGGGGAAGGACGATGGCGTTGATTTGCAGCGGGCTAAAGGCCATGATGACACCGAGCGCCGAGACGCACGTGACAAGAAGCGCGAGAAGCAGTAGCTGGTGCCGCCAGAGACTCTCGCCCGGCCGTACCCAGTAGAAGCGCATCCAGAGCTTGGAGGGTTTCTGGGCTTCAAACTGCGATAAATAATCGGCGACGTCAAAGTGGCCGTTCTGCGCCGCGAAGTCGATCGCACCAGGTGTCCCGCCTTCGTTGCGGTGCGTCTTGAGAAACGTGACGACGTCGAGGTGGCCGTTCTGCGCCGCGAAATCGAGCGCTTGGACGCTGCAGCCTTCTTGCCGGTACTCGTGAAGGAACTTAACGATGTGCACGTGCCCGAGCGCGGCTGCTCCGTCCATGGCGCTCGTACTGCAGCCAGAGTACCCGTTCTGGTGCAGAAAAGACAGCACGTCGAGGTGGCCGCTGCAGGCCGCGAGGTCGACGAGGTGCGGCACGTCGCAGCCGCTGCCGTACGTGTGGTGGAGAAACATGAGCACGGGGAGTCGGCCCGCGTGCACAGCGTCAACCAGAAGCGTGAAAAAGCCGCGGTAGCCGTAAGCGTCAATGTAGCGCAGGACGCGCGCGAGGCCGTAGCCGCGGTACCACGGCGTGAGGAACTCGGCGTCGATGCGGCGCAGCGTCGGTACAAAGTCGGTGCGCTCGTACGAGAGCCAAAAGTCGCGGCAGGTGCTGGCCATCGGGCTCAGCCGCTCCTGGAAGTCGACGATGGCCAATGGCCGCAGCGCGATGAAGTCGCGCCACGTGCCAGCTTGGTAGGCCGCGATGTGCAGCACGAGCTCGGGTGTCCCGAGGACGTGCGCGATGGCGGCGCTCATTCTACGACAAGTCGCCCGCGCCAGTCCGGACGCACGCTGTCTCTTTGGCTCAAGCCGAGTGGCGCCAATCAGAGCGAAGAAAACGTTGGATATTGACCAATCCGAGAGAGGCATGTCCGTGTCACGGTGGCGTTGTACAGTGTACTACGTGCGTCAGTCGAGTACTGTCAACAAGTCGCGAGCCGTTAGGAAGCTTCCTTTGCAATGATATATTCCTTCAGCAGCCGCCGCAGCGCGAGCGACTCGAATTCCTTTGGTCGCATTGCTCGCTCAACGGCGCGGAGTCTCGTTGCAGCGAGCGAGCTGACCCTTCTCTTGGCCCCGCAGCACGTTCGGCGGCGCTGCATTTCTTTTCGGTCTATTAGGTTGATGTTGACGCAATACATTGGACGGGGATGGTTTACCAAGGCGTTGTGCAGATAAATAGCGGGCCACCCTCTTTGGGTGGACGTGCCACAAGGGGTGCATGGATGTCGCTCTACATGGTACTAGTAGAGATGGACCAAGTGAGCAAAGTTGTGGTGTCGAATGCTCGTGTTGACGAGCGTCGTTGCACGGACTGTTGAGCTCGTGGCGTTTCTTCTGCATGTCAATAATGGAGCTGACATGCCTCGGTGACGGTGTTGGAGTATACCACCCGATTGTTGTCCCGTCCGTGTACGTGTGAACGACCAACGAGCTCGCGGGTGCTGTCCCTGCCCAACGCTCCATCGAACAATCAGATCTTACATATATATGAACGTGTTTCGCGTTAGAGTAGCCATCTCCTTCTTCATTCGCTCGCCGGGCCGTGGCTGCGCAGGCGGCGGCACAGGGGCTCGTCTTGTTCGTCTGTGGTCGCCCGGTGGCGCTTGCGGCCGCGGGTGAGGCCCATGACGACAAGCTCCGTGGATTCCTTCCAGGCTTCGCGATCGGCGGCAAAGCTACGCAGTTTGTTGAGGCCCTCGAGAGACGCCAGCGACTGAGGCGGCGTCAACGACTGGAGGTCGCGGTGCAGGACGATCGGCAACGTGATCATCTTGGTGTGGCCTAAAAAACGGGGTGCCTCGGGAGCGGCAAAGAAGAGGGCGGCGGCAATGTTGGCAGGGACGTCGTCCTTCAGGCGCAGCACGTGACCCAGCAGGCGCCAGCGTTGGCGGGCGACGATCTCGCTCAGCGGGACACTGTTGCAGCGCTTGTAGAGCGTGACGTCGCCGAGCGTGTTCGGGTGAAAGATGCCTAGAAGACGACGCAGCTGCCGGCGATGGAAGCTGTCAAGGCCCGCCAGACTCGTTGGCGTCAGGGCCCACGTGCCACAGTTGTACAAAAGGACCGGGACCTCGTAGCACTTGAATAGCCGCACACGGTTGCCTTCCGAGATGAGGCCTCGACGCATCCAGATCGTCCACATGTTGTTGAACGCTGTTGTCGCCAGTTGCTTCCGAGCGCACAGATCGGCCGCGTCGTCGAGGAGGCTGCCGAGCTTCTTGGTCGTGTGCCACGCCAAAGAGGCCGCGTACGTCGACCTGAATACCTGCGTTTCTTCCGTCTTGTCTTTATTCATCTTGAGGTCCCACCGGGCGAAGACGGATTATGGCGCCGCGGCTTTGATCCTGGTCATGGCAGCAGCGTCGTGGCAGGTGACGTCCGAGTCGTCGGCGTAGGCGACCGTGTGGGCGAGTAGGTTGTCCTCCTCGCCGAGCGTCTGCGCGAGGTCCTTGAGCGCGGCGTCGAGATACACAATAAACAGCGCCGGCGACAACGAGAATCAGATCTTATAGCAGGAATGTTACCGTGGGGGAGCTAGTGGAGCCGTGTGGCCGTTCAGCAACCAACCACGGCCCCCATGACCGCGACGTTGCTGTGAGGCGTCTCGTAGAGCGCTTGAGAGCACAGAGCTCTCGCATGCGCCATTGGTGCGACAGGACACCGCAGTAAGGAAAACCATCCTTCGTCTCATTCAAATGAACATGACCGGAGCTCCGCCCCTGCATGAGCGGACAATGGTGTAGCCGGCTACTAATAGTCGCAGCTAACGTTAGCCGCAAACGTATGAGGCTCCGTTCACTGCTATGCGATCATTGTCGTTGCAGCATCTCTCTCAACGATCCACAACACAGTCATATCCACGTACAACGTCTCCGTCCCAGCGATCGGAATGGGGGGCTCGATCGCCTTTGATCAAGTACTACAGCCACGACCCGTGCAACCGCCCGTCTGGTCCAACAACAGCTCATTGTTGTTCCAGGGCAGCTGCCTTTGCCTAGAAGGGGCACTCTGTCCAACGCGTGGCGGCAAATATATGAGGGTCGTCTTCCGTGGCCGAAAAAAGGGATCGAGCGTTTGCAATTGCAATGCCGTGTTGTGTATTTGGCAACGTGAAGTAATGCGTCATGAACTTTTCAAGCGCCGGCTCGATTGCGGACACTCAGCAAGCACGTCGAGCGCGCACCCACCCCCGATAGGGTTGGAACCTGCGTGGATATCAGGTCCATCGTTGCACCAAGTGCTGGGGAAAATTTCTTGACACGCAAGTCACGAATAGATCCGTTCGCCACCTGCCATTCGTCCAAACGCGGCTCCAAGAGTCGCTTTTCTCATGCAGTTGCAGCGTGTGACAGCCAGCGTGACTGTGTCTTTGTAATATTATTATTCTCGGCGGACAAGGGCCCACCCTCTGGTCTTGCATGTCAACCCATCCCACTGTCATCGACGCATACGCAGACGACTCGTTCACACGGCCGGGCTCGAGAGCAAGTGCTTGGCCAGGCACCACATCGCGGCGCGGACGGGCTTATCCTCCTCTGCCTCACTTCGCGGGCAAGACGTCGGGCTCGGAAGAGCACACACGGCATCGCCAGCGCGCTGGTTCAGATGCAGTGCAATGCGCACCTGGCCACACGCAACAGCGCGCTCAACGTACAAGTACCGAACGCGTGTGTGCTCCAAGAGGCTCAGGACGACATCAAGATGGCCGCGTTCGATCGCGAGAAGCATGGCCGCGTCAATTGCCGACGGGGTCGCAGTTGGGACGAGCAGCTTGAGCGCCAGTGCATCTTGGGCCTCGACCGCGCAGCGTAGCGGGAGAGAGACGTCGTTCATACAAAATCTCTGCGACAGTAGCCCCCGCGTTTCTGTATAACGTATTCTTCTTCTACCGTTCGAATATCGATGGTGGCTGGTTTATTGGCGCCTCTATATTTTCGCGTGATGAGCCTGGTCGAGCAGGCGTGGGGAGGAGGCGGAGGCGAATGACATGTCCAGTCCTCCAACGTTGCTTTCTTGTAAAGTGCAGTCGCGGCGGCGCAGAAATGGGTGCTCAAAATCTTTCAATTGTGGACACATACAGTCGTGCCACGAGTCTGTTTTCCGCGATCCCACACGTGGCGTCGCGAACGTCAACGTGCACGATACTGCCGTCGATGCTGTCTCGCCGCCGACGAAAACGTTCGTCAATCGCCCGTCGGACGCATGGAACATCCCAAATCTTTGCTCGCGACGTCGCAGGGCTCTCTGCCGGCAGACTTGGAAAGCGCGCGGCCCCGCGTTTCGTAATTGGAGAGAGTGGGACAACCGTTTCGCCAAATATTCGTACTGTACGTTTGTTAAATTTTATACGCCAGCTGGCACCGACCTGCACGAAATCAACGCGGCGACAACGATCACTTTTCAATTATGCTGGCAACGACGACGACGACGATCGAGCTGCCGCTGAGCTACTCTTCCTCGTCCTTGCTCTCCCCGGCGTCTGCGATTCACGCCAAGAAGACCATTATGAACACCACCACCTTTGCCAGCAGCAACGCGTCGCATGGCCGCTGCAAGTACAAGAGCGGCCGCTGCATGAACGAGCGGACGATCAAAGAGAACGGTGAGCCCCACACGCTCTGCGAAGAGCACCGCCTCTTGCACAATAAGAACCAGCGCAAGTCGGACACCAAGCGCCGGCGACTCCGGCGCGCCCTCCGCAACGAGCCGCGCATGGCGTCGCCCATGCGCAGTGCGTCCATGGACGACAGCGACGACGCGCTCTCGTCGATTCTGTGCTCGTCGCCCGACGACGACGACGAGAGCGTCTGGTGGTCGCAACTGCCACCGATGGCGCCGATCACATGGACGAGTCCGCCCGAGCCCTGGACGCCCGAAGAGCTGCACATTCTGTCGGTGCTCCTCGACTTGCCGCTTGACCACCACCGCTTCAACGCTGTATAAATTAGATCCGCCCCGCGATACATTATTGATGTTTAACCTAAGAACTCGTGCGTCTCTCTACTGTTTTGATGATGGGTGCCATGTCGACCAACATAGACCCGCGCAGGATTATTGGGTTACTAGGTTACCCCATCATATTTGGCTTCCACGGGTTCTGAAACGTAAGATCGAACGGCACGCGTGCTTCTCGCCAGCGCACCGTTCGGCGCGTGAGAACGAGAGGCTGCTGTTGCTGGTGTAGCGTCCAGAGGACTATCGAATACTCGGCTTTCCAGTCCGACTCACAAGTGGTGCCAGCATGGAGGAGGTGCACCATCCAAGCTGAGAAAGCGGCGACCGAGTGGGCAAAGCCCGTCGTATGTAACTTGATCATACTGGCGCCATTGTGAAAAGGCAAAGTCGGAACTGGTAGGACGCCGACTGGACAGGAGGTGAGAGGAAGCGATGGTCAGACAGGTAGCCGAGTGGCATGCGACTGGGTACATGGTTGATATCTGATGTGCCAACATGGGAACCTCCGAGATCGCATAGATCAAGCCTCCATCATTTGATATTTGCAGCCATGGCCGAGAAGCGCGGCCTCTGGACCGAGCATGTGGACGCGGCGACGGGGGTACGACGATGGGGAGCGGGATGAGGCGCGACTGACGTCATGCATAGCGCACGTTCTACTACAACGTCGCATATGGCCGCAGCTTCTGGACGCTACCAGACGACTGCTCCGTGGTCCGACCCCGGCAGGCGCCCACCGAGCCCGACGACGATGCGATGGACACGATTAGCAAGGAGGCGACGAGCCTTACCGAGCGCATCAAGCTCGCCCTCGAGAAGAAGGCGCAAGCGTCCACGACAGAGCCCGCTGCGTAGCACTTTCGTGTTGCTGTTTAGTTAGTCGAATCATCCTCCCGCACGAGTAAACTACTGCCGGTTTGGCGTCGCTTGGGGTTCTCCTACATAGAATATAACGTCATGAGTGAGCGAGAACACGGCGCAATGGGCGAAACACCTTGTACTGCTTGAGGCGCTCGTCAAAGGACGCGGGCTTGGACGCGGGTGGCGGCGACGTCGGCGGGTTCAGGTCCAGGAGCTCGCGCACGAGCTTCATCTTGGAGAGCATGAGCTTCCAGACGACGACCCATCCGAGCGCGAGGGTGACGAGGACGATGCAGACCGCGCCGACGAAGTACATGGCCCGGACAACGACCGCTCCGTCCATCGTGCTGCACTTTCTCTTCAAAATGGATGCGATTGGTAGAAATGATCTCTTTTCACGCGCGTGGATTGGCCGCAGCCTGTATGTGCGACGTGGATTGGCCAAAAAGATCTGCATGTTTTCGTTGTCGCGAATTGCGTACAATGGCCACGCGCAACTGTGCCAGTACGTCAAGTTACCAAAATAGGCACGTAGAGACGTGAAGTGTGGCGTGGGTGGTGTTGCCAGCGCACGCCAGCTCGCCGCGTACGGATGGTTCGCGGCGCCGTTGTTGGCCTGAGGACTGAGCCATTGACGATGCACAGTAGGCGCGCCACGTCAGTGCCCCCAGCGTTGAAATCGAGCCCAGCGCGCCAAAGGAATGTCTCTGCCATGGCCATGATGTGCTCAGCTTGGTACTTTTATGGTGTAGAGGAGGAAGCGATGTGTAGGATAGCATCCTAGCATAGCCCATGCATTGCTCGCGCCGTGTCGTGAGCGCCGCTGAATACCTGGACGAGCAGCTTTTACCGATCATACATGTCTGCAATGCACGCAGAGGTGTTACGCGTTGCAGCTATGTTACGTGAGCCCATCTTGGTCGCAGGAACCATCCCGACTGCATTAACGTTAACGTTACTTGGCGCGCCGAGTGCGTGTTGCCACAGGCCAAAGTTTTCTTGCATGTGATTGGGCGATGGCGTAATATTCCGCGTTTCTTGCAAGGCCATTGGCGGATACGATTTGGAGCCACCGCATTGGCCAAAAAACGACGCGACCGAAGTTGGCAGCCGAAGGATGGACGTCCAGGAGATGCTCGAGATGGTGCAGGTGAACCACCAAGCGGCCTTGGACGCGCTTGCAGCTCAAGTCAAGACGCTGCGCGAGACAGTCCAGCTCCAGCAGCTCGAGCTCCAGCAGCAGCGGGAAGCGCACGAACAAGCAGTCGCGACCCTCGAGAACGATGCAACCAACCTGCGGCAGCTCCTTGAGCAGACACAGGCAGAGAACCAAGAGCTCAGCGCAACGGTGCATCTCCTCAACGACGAGCTTAACGTCAAGTCGACTGCAAAGCGCCATTCGCCGACGCCGAGCGAGCCCAACATGCCCGTCCCGCCGTCGTACGAGATGGAGGCACCCGCCTACGACAACAGCGCCGCGAGCCACACGAGCATGGACACGTCCATGGACTTTAGCTACCCGGCGCTATGGGACCAGCCACAAGAGACAATGGCGGCGCCTCTGCACGTGTACAACCTGTATCAGAACGATCGACTGTCGCGGCCGGCCAAGCTGGCCAGCTTCAAGGAGCCTGCTACCCACGATAGCAACTCGCGCCTCGAGCACGAGCTCCGGCGCCTGCGCGAAAAGCTTGGAGCGTGTTCAACAGCGCTGTGAACGTGCTTCCGCCCGTGTTATTTATACAAGCCCTGTGGCAACAACAACGATTGTAGAGGACTTTGCTGCCCACGCGTCGAGGTCTTCCACGCGTTGTACTATTGTCCAGTGTCAATTGAGCAATTTTGTTGTTATTACATGTCATAGGAGCTGACATGCTGTCTTGAGCTCGAATATATGGGCCTCTAGAGCGTTGCAGGCTCGAGATGGTAGCTTATACAGTGACGTCTTGCGGCGAGTCGCTGCCGTCGCCGGCTTCCTCTTCGTCGCTCTCAGACGCAGCAGTGAACACACGGTGGGCCAACTCGAGGGCAGAGAGCATCGCGGGGACCCCAATGACGGGCGCGGCCGTAAGAATCACGTGCACGATGTCGAGGCGAGGGACGTTGTTGGAGAGTGCGGCCGAGATCTGCATCTCAAACATGCTTGCGTTCATGTGCGGCTGGCCCATGAGCATGGCGAGCGAGCACAGCGCTTGGCAGCGCGGCTCGAGGGGCGGCCCGGCCAGCACCTGCTGCGAGTACGAGTCGGCGAGCGCGTGCAAGTGCCGGGGCACGGGGACGTCAAAGAGCTGCTTCCACATGTACGGAGGCTCGGAGAGGTTAGTAGTGACGTGCTTGAGCGCGGCCATCTTGGCGCCGGTCGTCGTTTGGTGCAGGCGGGCGACATTCTCGGGTAAGAAGAAGGCGACCTTCTCGCGGTGCGAGAGGCGCTCGTACGCCGTGTACAACGTCAGGTGCTGCCGCTGATGGTGCTTGTGGTAGAGCTCGGCGCGGTACGGCGGCCGCCAGTACTTGACGTTCTTGGTCGCCTCGCGCAGGCGCTTCTCGGGCTCGAGGATCTCGCGGCCAAAGTGGACGCAGAAGAGACACTGCACCTTGAGCACCGGCGGGTCCGACATGGGCCGCACGCCGAACTGCAGCGCATGCTCCGGGCGGTACTGCGACTTGCGCTTCGCAGCCTTCTTGTCCGGCGCGCTGTCGTCCGACGCAGCAAACGCGACGACCGGCTCGTCGCTTGGAGTTGCCATCGCCACAAATAATCGCTCTTATTTGTGGCACCACCCATTCAACCGAGTGCTTTTTAACAGCACATTGCTAAAAAAGCTTGAGTCAAGTCGACCAATCAGGAAGGCGATACGTGGCACGTCGCCAAGCCGAGAGTTCGACTTTAGACCTGTGTCTGGATTCAAAGGATGAGCTATGACGTGTATCGATGTGATTTCTCATTGCAGCTTCAGAGGAAGCGCCGTAAGCATGAATGTTCTGACAAACTTGGCGATTTTCGGCTTCTTGGGTCAAAGGAAATGCATTATCCGGAGAGCCGTTACGTAACTTGGACTGTTCAAACAACCCACAACGTGCCACGTCATAGCACGTTGACTGCATTCTTAGAGTCTCACAACTTAGTAGTCTTTCAGGTTTTGCTGCCAGTCAAACACAAACAAAGCAACGTACACCAAAACCACGAGCAGCGCAGCCATGACCGAGAGCTCGCCGCGCGCCTTCATCTCGAGCAACGGCTTGCGCTGCGTTGGCAGCAGCACGATGAACACAAGACCCATGACTTGGATACTGAGGCAGACGATCCAGTTGTACCCGACTTGGTTTTGTGTGTGGTTGTCATCGAGCAGCGCTAGATTGGCGGGAAACGACTCGGCCATGTAGGTGCGCCAGCGGGTCGTGATGGGCACGACGAGGTCCTTGATGGTGGCAAAGATAGCGGCGGTTGTGGCTTCGTGGCCGAGGGTCGCGACCTCGACCATGGCCCAGCCGGGCATGAGCGTGTTCATACCGAGTGCGATCGAGGCCGGCGCGATGACGATGATGTAAAAGTAGTCGTTGCGGCAGACGTCGTAAATGACAAAAAAGGTGGCGATCGCTGTCACGCCGATGCCGCCGAGGGTCGTGATGAAGACGGCCTTGCGCCAGTTCCAGCCCATGCCCTTCTTGAGCGTGATGATCATCGTGGGCACGTACGGGATACGCGGGATGACATTGGCCCACGCAAGGTCGAGGTTGGTGACCCATGCCACGACTGCGGGTCCCGTCGGGCTTTGGAAGATGCTCGTTAGCAAGCAGAATGCGAAGAGCTGGTAGACGGCCCGCGTCTGCAGCAGCGTCCAGAGTGAACGACAGTTGAGAAGGCCCTGGCTGGGATTGTGTGTGTCTCGAAAGACACACATCGTGAGAAGAATCGCGAGAAGGCCGAGGCCAAACGCAATGCAGAACGGCGCGTTGGGGCTTGCGGACCAGTCGTAGCCGCCGCCGTAGCGCTTGGCGCTGAGGCAAAAGAGCATGAAGAAGCGCGCAAGGACACCGCCAATGCCCGAGATGAAGTATGTGATCGTCTGAAACGTCCCTCGGACGCTGACCGGTTCCCGCTGGGCGATCTCGACGAGGACGCCATCGAGATTCGCTTGCACGACGACGACGCCGAGCATCGCAAAGAGGGTCGGCGCCCGGTACCAGGCGACGCGACCTGGCGCCGTAAAGTCATACGCCGCTTTTGTCGTGTTGGCCGTGGGGTTCCAGCAGCTCGGGTAGTCCTTCGGGTCGCAGAACGGCGCGCCAAAGTCCGAGAAGGCGATGCACCCGACGCTGGCGACGCAGACGAGCCAGCCCACGAGCAGCCAGAGCTTGCGCCGGTAGCCGCCGACTTCGGTCGCGTCCGAGAGGATGGCGAAGAGCACGCGCAGCGTCCGCGCGATTGCTTGGAGCGAAGCCAACTGCGCGACGGTCGGCGCGGCGCCGTGGAGGTAGGCGCCAAAGACCGACGCGTTGAGAGGCGGCGCGACGGTCTGGAAAAAGGTCGCGACGACCGAGAGCACAAAAAAAGTAATGGCTGTCCGCGACTTGAGTGGGACGGCGCCACCGGGCGCGAGGGCGGTCGACGGGTCGCCGTCGCCGAGCGGCTTGTAGTGAGCTTCGAGGTCCGCCTGCTGCGGTAGATCCATGCTGCAAGGTAAATAGAGAAGTGCTGCTTGTGATGATCGTCGTATTGGAACCGTCCGGCATGATCCTCGGACTGTTCCTGTGACCATCATCATCCTCGTGAGCCATCATCGATGATGCTGCCGACGCTCAGTCGTACACACGTCAAACCATTTTACCACAGTTCGAATCGACGTTTAACTTGAAAAAACGTCGATTAAAGTATGCCAGGCTGCGACACATGTGTGTTTAAACAGTTTGGAGCCAGTGACGAGAGCGCCACTTCAAGCTCGATTATGACTGGGGTCGCCTGTGACGATCCATCCCATCACGGTAGCCGACATCCTCTGAGACCACTTCGTTTGGTCCAATAATTGATGTTGATACTAGTAGAGAACTAAGTAGTAACCTACTCGCAGTGTATCTACGATAGATAGCCGTATGTATGCAAGGGGATTTCCGAAGGGCATGCCACTACCTTGGCTACTTCAAGCGCATGACGTGGCAGCACCGCAAGGCGCCGTTTCGACATTTCCAATTTGGACGGGACCGGCTCTTGGCAGCGACTCTGCCGCCACGGCAGCGCTGTCGCAGGCCCTTGCCGTGGTAGCAGTGTAGCACGATGGCGCAGAACCATGCACGCACACGCAGCATCATAGTGCAAGTGTCTGTATTGATGCATAGTTTAGTGTATAGAAGCGTCCGACTAGTAGTCCTTGAAGCTTTGCTGCCAGTCGACGACAAAGAGAGCGATGTACCCGGCGATAACAAGTGCGCCGCCGATAATTGAACCTTTGCTGGCTTGCTTCATCGCCAGCAGCGGCTGGCGATGGGATGGAATGAGAAAGATAAACGCGAGGCCGGCGACTTGGATACCGAGGCAGATGAGCCAGTTGTACCCGACTTGGTTCTGTGTGTGGTTGTCGTCGAGCAACGCCAGATTGGCGGGAAACGACTCGGCCATGTAAGTGCGCCAGCGGGTCGTGATGGGCACGTTGAGGTCCTTGATGGTGGCAAAGATGGCAGCAATCGTGGCTTCGTGGCCGACGCCGGCCACTTCGACGAGCGCCCACCCAGGTATGAGTGTGTTCATGCCCGTCGAGACAATCGCAAGCGCAAAGAGGATGATGTAAAAGTAGTCGTTGCGGCACACGTCCCAGACGACAAAGAGCACGGGAAACGCGGTGAGGAGGATGCCGACCAGCGTCGCGATGAAGAGCGCCTTTTGCCAGTTCCACGCGCGCCCCTTCTTGGTCGTGAGGATGATAGTGGGGATGTACGGGACGCGCGGGATCACGTTCGCCCAGCCCAGGTCGAGGTGCTTGACCCACGTCACGACCGTCGGTCCCGTCGGGCTCTGAAAGAGGTTGGTCAGAAACCGAAACGCGAGCAGCTGGTACACGGCGCGGTTCTGCAGCAGTTGCCAGAGCTGGCCAAACCACGCGGGCACGCTTTTGATGTGGTTCTTCGTGTCACGGAAGAGCGTGGTGGCCGGAACAAATGCGCAGAGGCTAAAGAAGATCGCGACAAAGTACGGTGTGTTGGGGCCCGCCGACCAGTCGTAGTACCCACCGTAGCGCCGGCCGTTGAGGAAGAGCTGGAGGAAGAGGCGGCCCCAGACCGCACCGATGCCTTGGAAGAAGTAGGTAAAGCCCTGGAAGATGCCGCGGGTGCTGATGGGGTCACGCTGCGCGTACTCGATGAGGACGCCGTCGAGCGTCGCCTGCACGATCATGACGCCGAGCGTCTGGAAGAAGATTGGCGCGCGAAACCACGGAACCGAGTTGGGCGCGTCGAGATTGTAGAGCGAGCCGTTAGGATTGCGCGCTGTCGCGCAGCCCGGGTGATCCTTTGGGTCGCAGTACGGATCGCCAAACGACCGGCACGCCATGGACAGAAGCGCGCCAATCGTAAGGAGCCAGCCCGCGACGAGCCAAAACTTGCGCCGGTAGCCAAAGACGGGCACAATGTCGATGAGGACGCCGAAGAAGACGCGCAAGGTCCACGCGCCGGCTTGAAGCGACGCGATCTGCGCGACGTGCGCCGCCGATCCGTGGAGGTACGAGCCATAGATGTACGTGTTGAGCGGCGGCAGCAGAATCTGGAGGAGGTTGGCCATGAACATTTGCACGAAGAAGACGATAGCGGGCCGCGACTTCATCGCAATGGGCTCGCCCGGCGCAAGCGCCGTCGACGGGTCGTCGTCACCCGATGAAAACGGCTTGAAACTCGCTTCCGGCGTCTCGACAAAGAAGCCCTCCGGGTGGAGCTCGACATGAGGGTCGGTGGTTGCCATGGCCGAGGCAAATTGAAAATGAGGCTCCTTCCTTCAGCTCACGGCGAAATCTGCTACAAAAGATTACTAGTTCGATCGTCCGAAGGTCGGGATCCTTCGCTCCTGCGCATGCGATTCATGCGCGCAAGCTGTCGCTCGTTGGTTTGACGATTACGCTTATCCATCGTCCGAGTTATCCGGGTTTAACGTGACGTGTCTCACTCCGACCTCGCGTTAAAGACTGCAAATTTAGTGTTCAAACGCAGTAAAACGCATTTACCCGGTGTTCCACGTCGCGCGCGCAGCAGTGTTTATCACTGGGTCGATGCGACGGCCCCTCCTTGACTCAATCAAAGGCCCATCGTCATTGCGAGGCCACTCGTAGCGTAAGCGCTCAAGTGCGAGTTCCGTCGCATTACTCGCATACAAAGCAAGCAGAAGGCGGATCCTGCGATGATTTCCTGGTATGTGGCCCCTTGATTGGTGGCTGTTGCTCTCATACTGCACAGATCGCGCAGGAGCCGATTGCCTTGAAGAGAAGCGATTTCGTGTTCGCATCGCAGAACAGCGTACTGCGAGATGTCGCCGAGAATTTGGTTGTAGTTTCAACCAAAGCAGTCGTGGCGACATGCACCCCTTTCCTTTCAGTTTCCATTGAGATTTGCGATTCCATTGAGATTTGCGATGCAATCGCTCGTGGGCGCTAGCAGTGCAAGTGGACGACGGGACTGGTCGTTGGCAATCACATGGGGGCGCGAGTTTGGTCACATCGTCCGCCATTTGGGTGCACGCGAGCCCTTGCGGTACAACTAAGGGGCCCCGTGCCGCTGTGGGGCCCCGTGCCGCTGTGGTAATGGTGTGAAGCACACGACAGCGAAATGCCCGCCGCATTTGCGTTGTAGAACCGACCTCGTGGCAAACTATCGAGCCGCGTTGCATAGCATACCTAATAGTTCAGCCACTGCAAGCGTGTGCATATGTAGGAAGCGCCAAGTATATATGAGGACACGCCGGCTACGATGACCACTATGCAACATGTTTGCATGTTGTACTGTACTCGGTCTTTCTGCAGTGTAGTATTGTCGACAGGGACGCGATAGGGCTATCCTTCCTCCTCGACGGCCAGTGGATAACGTTGCGGCCACCTATATAGTCTCGTCACTGCCACCATTCACAGCGCTGTGCTTGACTTGTTGCGCTTTGGGAAAAACGCCAAGCACTCCCTTCATTCGCGCGTGGGATCATATATATGGTGTGGGATGGGACTCGGTATTCAGCGCACGAACGATGCAAGCAACTAGACGGTAAAGAAAGACATGCGTTTAAATCGCCGTTGAACAAGCCCGCGACGATGGTCAATCCAGGGTTATGTACATGTACGAGGTCACATCGAGCACGTTGACCCAGAGCGCTGCTCGTTGTTTCACATTTATATCGATGCCGCTGTGGTGCGGCAAGAGCTAGAGGCGACATCGTATGCGGACTGCACTTGCACATCGCACCTACTCGTGCCCTTTCCCAGCTCACACTATCTATGAGTATTCCACGAACTGAGCTGATGATCAAGTAAGCAGGATCAGATCATGACGGGGCGCGTTGCTGGCTGCATACTGAGTTCCAATCAAAAATCATGTTTGCGTCAAGCTCTTTGGTGTAAACAGATATGAAATGACCTCGGTTCCATAGCTCGAACCATTCTATGTGCCACGTACGTTTACTCGACCCATGCATAGGTTAAACACCCTGATCGTACCACGCGGATATTAGCGCGACAAAAACGGTCAATGTCCTACCACGCAACTGTTTTGTACGCTTTGTACACCATACGGGCTTGTACAGATAGCGGACCCGCTACCTTTTAACATGGGACTGCCTAATTAAACCTATACGTTAAAGACGACGTCAATTGTTGAACGTCGATCATGCCAAGGTTTGCGCCCCATAAGCATCGCGTACATGCTCGCTTCCTAGAGTTTCTATGAAGTTATCGCTCGTCAAACGTAATTCGACTAGCCTCATTCTCTATAATTTACCATGCCCGACAACCCGCCACCCACCTCGCTATCCAAAGACCCGCCAACGACAGACTCGAGTGAGGTCGATTTCGCCGGTCTTTCCGATGACTTTACTCACGATTCGGCATCTGCCCTCGCCCCCGGCGGTGCCCTCGCGCTGAACTCGCGCGACACGATTGTCTTTTATGTCCAGAGCATCGCGGCGAGCTTTCTGCAGTGGGTGCTGCCGCCACTCAACACTTACCTCTTCTCCGCCTATTTGCACGCACCCGCGCACATCGTCGCCCAGTTCACGTGGCTCCAGTGGATGGCGTGGGTGCCACGTATTCTCTTTGCGGTGTGCTCTGACTACGTCACGCTCTTCGGCTACCGGCGCAAGCTGTGGCTCGTGCTCGGCTGGGTCATGACCGTTGCCAGTGTTGCGGCCATGGCCTTTTCGTCCGTCGGCGCGCCCTACTGCGACCCCCAAGTGTACCCGACCTGCTGGAACCCCAAGGCCAACACGACACGAGCCGCCTACAACTTTGACGCGCCCAACCGAGCCGCGTGGTACCGAACACCTACGTTTTTTGTGCACCTCGGTGTCGCGATGGTGCAGGCGTCGCTCGACGGCGTCATGGTCGAGTACTGCCACCGCGAGCCGCTGGCGCTCCGGGGCCGGCTGCAGGCGTTCACCTACTTTATCTCGGGCCTCGGCATTCTGTACGCCCGCTTCTTTGGCCTCTTTGGATTGAACGCGCCGCGGTACGGCGGCACGTACGACTTTTCGGCCGGCCCCGCGGTCGCCTACATGATTGGCTTCGGCTTGAGCTTTGTCTCGCTCGTCTTGGCCATCTGCTGCTTTCGCGACACCCACAACCACATCAAATCGCTGGCCGACTGGACGACCGGGCTCTGGCGCCTCCTGCAGAACCGTGCTGTGTACCAGCTCGTGGTGTTCCGCATCTGCTACTCGCTCTTCCAGAGCCCCTTGGGCACGCCAATCATTTCGTGGGTGACGGACATCAGCATTGGCTGGTCCAACGTCATGGGTCGCATTCTCTACGTACCGACGCTGATTCAGATCATGCGCCGGGGGCTGCAGTGGAACTGGCGCAAGTGCGTCGGTATCGCGTCCGTCTTTAGCATCGTGCTCACGGCCCTCGCAACTTTTTTTGTCATCTATGACGTCTGCCGCAACCAGTACTTTTACCTCGTCATCTTGGCGCTGAGTGCGATTGCGTTGGCGTTCATGACGCTCATGCCCGGCTGGGTCATGGTTGAGGTGGCCGGCGTCGGCCACGAAGCCACGATCGCAGCGCTCTACGGCGCCATGAGCAACCTCATGCTGCCTGTCGCCGCGCGCTGGCGCATCATCATGAACGACGCCTTCCCCGCCAACACCGCGCTCCTCAACGATGCGCATACGCGCGACCAAGTCATGTACTCGCACGTCATTAGCTTTTCCCTCCAGCTCGTCGGCGTTCTCTTTGTGGTCTTCCTCCCGACGCACCGGCTTCCGACGCTGCAGTTGCTTGCGCGCAATGATCGCTCGCCCATCGCAGGCGTCCTCGTCGTTCTCGCCTACCTTGTGCTGATCGTCTTTGCGCTGCAGCAGAGTCTCTACAACTACTAATGCCTAGCTACTGCACTTCTATAAATCAACAGGACTACCGTTTCCTTTAGCTGTAGACTAGAAACTTGCATCGGTTTCGCGCATGATCACGCCGTTAGGGTTGGGGTCCGTCTGTAACGACATGGAACGGTCGCGTCATCGGTTGTGGTTGCCGACGCGCGCATGAACTTGAAATCGCTCAGAGCAACGGTTACAAGAGGTGGGCAATAGATGCATTAGTATAATAGAGTAAGTTAGTTGCTGTAGCTGTCGATGTTTTGTTGCCACAGGAACACGAGCATCGCAAAGTACCCGACAACGACGGCCGCGCCGCCAAGGCGCGAGGCCGCGCCGTGCTTGAGCGCACGCATCGCAAGCTTCTGGGTCGGCACGAGAAGAAACCACGCGAGGCCGACGATTTGAATCGCAAACGAAATCGCGTGGGTCCACGCGACCTGGTCGCGGGTGTGGTCGTCGTCCTTCAGAAGCATGCTCTGAACGGGAAACTGGTCGGCGATAAACGTGTGCCACTTGAGCGCGATTGGAACGTTGAGGTCTTTGATCGTCGCCCAGAGCGCGGCGATCATCGCTTCGTACCCAACGCCCGCGAGCTCGACCATGACAAGGCCCTGGAGAAGATAATTGATGGCGACGGGGACACCCGTGAGGACGACGACGGCCGTGTAGAACCACGCGTTGCGGCACACGTCGTAAATCACGAAAAACGTCGCAAACGCCATGAGTGCAATGTTGACGCCGGTGGCGCCGGCCGCGACGTAGCGCCAGTTCCACTGCAGACCGGCCCGACCGACGTAGCCCGTCATGGGCACGAAGAGGAGGCGCGGCGTGATGTTGATCCAGCCCATGTCGAGGTTGTCGACCCAGCGCACGAGCGGGATGCCAAACGCCAAGAGCGGGTTGCCGTACACGTTGTTGAAGAGGTAGTAGAAGAACCGGAAGATGAGCAGCTGGTACACGGCGCGGTTGGTCAAGAGCAACCAGAGACCATGGAGCCATTGGCGAAGCGGCACAAACGGCCGAGGACTGTCGTGCACAAACACCAGCGCCGTCACAAGCGCGACGAGACCACCGCCGAGACTGAGAAGGTACGGAAAGTTGGCGCCCACGGACCAGTCGTACGTCCCGCCGTAGCGCTTGCCGTTGAGCATGAGCTGGATGAAGAAGCGCGCCGCGAGGCCGCCCGTGCCCGTGAGCGCGTACACAACGGCTTGGATCTGGCCGCGCGTTGCGATCGGCTCGCGCTGCGCGTACTCGACCATGAGGCCGTCAACGTTGGCAGTGACGAGGACGACACCAAGCGTCGCAAAGAAGGTCGGTGCGCGGTACCAGGCGACGCGGCCTGGTGCAGCAAAGTCATAGGCCGCTTTTGTCGTGTTGGCCTTGGGGTTCCAGCACGTTGGGTAGTCCTTCGGGTCGCAGAACGGCGACCCGAACGAAGAGAAGCCCATGATGGCGAGGCTCACGCACGTAAGCACCCAGCCAAGGCTGAGCCAGAAGCGCCGGCGGTGGCCAAAGACCGGGAGGTAGTCGGAGAGGAGTGCGAAGAGCACGCGGAGCGACCACGCGAGGTTCTCAAGCGCCGCGAGCTGCGCGTAGTGGTCCGCAGAGCTGTGCAGATAGGCCATGAAGATGTAGAGCTTGAGCGGCGGCAGAACGTTCTGCATGAACGTCGACACGATCGACTGGAAGTAGAGCACGAGCGCGGGCTTGGACAAGAGACCGACCGTCTCACCGGGCGCGAGCGCCTCGCCGTTCGTGCTGTCGCCGCTGCTCGAGACGTGGAGCGTCGTCGAGTCGCCGCAGTAGTCGCCGCCGTCGCTCGGGTCGCCGCACGCGACGTCCAGAGGTGGCGCTACAGGTAATGGAGATGCGCTCATGAGGTTGAATTCTAGAATGACTGGCACGGTCGTAAGCGGGTGCGTGTTGACAGGACGGCCGCGGTGCCTGTCACAGCCGCCTCGCATTGCACCCCGCAGTTTCCCCACCGTGACGTGCACTCTGGCGCCATAAAAACGACGTGGCCATGCAAATGGACGCCAATCCCAGCGCCACGTGGACTGCGACATGTGATTGGCGACGAATCCACCTTCCTTGGAGGATGCGCCCAGGCCACAGCCATCGCAGCGTCGACTCTCTACTAAAGATACTCGAGCATTCGCTCTTGGGCAAGCGATTCTTCCAGGTCCGTCCGCCCGCCAAGGAGCGTGCTGACGTACACAGCGACCGGCATGCGACGCCTGCGTGATCACGAAACCGCAAACAAGCCCACGGGCGCCGCGTCGAGATGATGCTTCTCAGCCCTCGCTGAAGCGTAATCGGTCCGACGGCAATCCAAAAAACTTGGTTGATGCGCAGAAACAAGCAGCGCGTTCGTTGCAGGGCACGCATCGACGGTCGCCCTGTGACAAAGACAACATTACACGGTACCTTTTGTTCAAGCGCATTCCTTTTCTTGGCCGGCAAATCATGAGGCTGCATCGCACGCGCAAGCGAGACGTCCCGTTGTCACCTATGCACAAACGCGCAGCAGAGGATAGAAGATCATAAATAGTCGATTTGTTAGTTTTATCGTAGTGCGTCTAGTCGTATAGTATCTATATAGTAGTAGTTCTCATTGCGCATAGCTGTGCACGTTTTGCTGCCACGAGAACGCCATCAGCGCAATGTAGCCAAGTGCGACGAGGACGCCGACGGACGTGGCGCCACCGCGCTGCTTCATCATGGCCAGCGGGATTTTCTGCGACGGCAGCAAGACGATCCAGACAAGGCCGATGAGCTGGATCGCGAAGGCAATGAGGTGCATGTAGGCGA
>NW_012156465.1:30060-32025 GCF_000151545.1 Saprolegnia parasitica CBS 223.65 | reverse complement strand
ATACAATTCAGAGAAAAACTATTGCACTTGTAAATTCGATCTTGTCTCCACTACTCGTTCGACACCTCATTTTGTTTACATGTTCAGTCGACTTGGAGTTTCTGTACCTGCATCGCCATGACGCTGAAGGACCGCCGAAGTCCTTGCGACCTCTCGAACGATGTTCACTGCGGGAACCAGCGGCGCACAAAGCTTTGAGTTGACAAGACATGGACCGCGACGCGTTTTGTATCGTGAGATTGGGTGAGTGGTTGTTGCTTGGAAAGATGGTCCATTGCGTGGTCACGATTGCAGGTCCCACTGTGGATGCATAAACGGATTGCATAATCACGTTTTTTGGGACTCGACGCGCACGTTAAATACGCCAAACTCCTGGGCCACCACATCCTAAGCGTGAATGGCAACCATTTAACGGGTACGCTGCGCAGCAAGAATGGTCCCATGTGACGATTGGTGCTGCCATTCTCACTAGTAATCGATGACCGCGGTGCCATCGCCTCTCAAGCCACGGTGCCTCAGCGATTGCTCGCTCCGGTCGCAACCCACGTGCGAAAAACCCATTTAACGTTAAACGCGCCGAAAGGGCCAGTGGTCACCGAATTTGATTGCCCTTTGTCCCAGGTTTGAAACGCGAGCCGGCGACATCATCATCGTCGTGATGGGATTTGGAGATCGGACAAGTGGTTCATTCTTTTATTTACGACACCATGGACACACCTTTTAGCACGCTCACGACACCGACCGTCGTCGACGACGTTCCGTTCGAGGAGCACGTTGCCATCCACGTCGACTGCCTCGAGTCCGACGCGTCGACGGCCTTGGCGCCCGGACCGGTGATCGAAACCATGTCCAAGCCCGCGTTTGCACTCTACTTGCAGTCGGGCCTCGTTGTGCTCATGCAAAACCTCCTGCCGCCGCTCAAGACGTACGTCTTTGCCAACTACCTCCACGGCTCCAGCGCCCACATTGCGCAGCTCACGGCGCTCGAGAACCTCGCGTGGACTCTCCGCGTCTTCTTTGCGATTCTCTCGGACGCCGTGCCGGTCTTTGGCTACAAGCGCAAGTTTTGGATGGGCGTTGGTTGGCTCGTCACGCTTGCCAGTCTCTGTGTCATGGCCTTCTCCGACTTTGGCGCGCCGTACTGCGACCCAAACGACTACCCGGGCTGCTGGCACCCGAACGCCAATATCACCAGCGGCGCCTTTGACCTCGCTGCGCCGAGCCGCGTCAGCTGGTACCGCATCCCGACCTTCTTTGCGACGCTTGGCGTCGTCATTGTCGCCGCGTCTGCCGACGGGCTTCTCGTCGAGTACTCGCAGCGGGAGCCGATTGTTACGCGCGGCCAGATCATGGTCATGACGTACGCGACGACGGGGTCTGGCGGTCTCAACGCGCGCTTCTTCAACCAGTTTTTTCTCAACGGCGAGCGCTACGGCGGCACCTACAGCTTCTCGGCCGGTCCCAACGTCGCCTACTACTTTGCCATCTCGATGGCGCTGCTCGGCCTCGGCCTCGTCGTGGGTATGTTTCACGACACCAAGCCCGCGCTCGTCAAGCAAGAATCGTCATCGTCGTCGCAGCGCTGGTCGTCGGGTCTCTGGAAGCTGCTGCACAACCGCGGCATCGCGCAGCTGCTGGCGTTCCGCTTCGCCTTCAACCTCTTCTCGATGATCTCGGGCGCGCCGATTCTGTCGTGGGTCACCAACCTCGACATGGGCTGGATCAACATCACGCCGCGCCTCCTCTTCATCTCGGCGACCATGTACTATGGCCGCTTTGCACTGCAGTGGAACTGGCGCCGCGTCCTCGCTTTCTGGACCTTTTCCAACATTGTGCTCATGGCGCTCGCCACCTTCTTTGTCATCTGCGACGTCTCGCGCAATGCGTACCTCTACTCGGTGCTGCTCGTGCTCACGGGCGTCCCCGTGGCCATCATCAACCTCATCATGGGTTTCCTCATGGTCG
>NW_012156465.1:26454-29960 GCF_000151545.1 Saprolegnia parasitica CBS 223.65 | reverse complement strand
CTACGAAGCCGTCATTGCGGGTCTCTGGGCCTCCATCCGCGACCTCAACGTGCCGATCGCCAACAAGGTGCGCTCGTGGCTCCTCGACGGCTTTCCCGCGACGATGAGCCTCAAAGACGACGCGGAGACCAAGCACCACGTCGCCTACATGCACCTCATTGCCTTCGCGATCCAGCTCATCGGCCTTGTCTGGATCGTCTTGCTGCCGTCGCAGAAAATCCCGCTGGCCATGATGAAGCAGCGCGGTGGCGCCACGTCCGTCGGCGTCCTCGTCGCTCTTGGCTACGTTGCGCTGATGGCGTTCTCGTGGCAGCAAAACGTGCACAGCTATGCGCAATAAGAACTACAACTATATAGATACTATACGACTAGACACACTACGATAAACTAACAAATCGACTATTTATGATCTTCTATCCTCTGCTGCGCGTTTGTGTATGGGCGACAACGAGACGTCTCGCTTGCGCGTGCGATGCAGCCGCATGATTTGCCGGCCAAGAAAAGGAATGTGCTAGAACAAAAGGTACTGTGTAATGTTGTCTTTGTCGCAGGACAACCGTCGATGCGTGCCCTGCAACGAACGCGCTGCTTGTTTCTGCACAGCAACCAAGTTTTTTGGATTGCCGTCGGACCGATTACGCTTCAGCGAGGGCTGATAAGCATCATCTCGACGCGGCGCCCGTGGGCTTGTTTGCGGTTTCGTGATCACGCAGGCGTCGCATGATGCAGGCGGCACCGTACGCGCGTAAGCACTACACTACGAGCAAACGGACCGGAAGGATTGCAGGAGCCAAGGTGTGGGTTCGTCGTAGCTTTTTGTTGAAAGTTACTCAGCCAGGTATACCCTTCCGCGACTTTGCTTTGGGAATTGATTTCGAAGGGTTAGGGTTGATGTCTGAATGATCTTGTGCGACGAGCAACCCAAGCACAAGTACAGTGCATTGGCGAAACTATACATTAGCTTGCCCACTTGTACGTGCGAATGCCACGCTTGGGCACGACTGTCTGGCGTCGCTCGTCGTCAAGGCAAAGCGCGCCTTCCGAGTGCTCGTTGAGCGCGACGAGGACCTTGAAACCGCTCAGCGTCACGAACGCCGCTGCCTGCGCAAAGGCGTACCCGGCGGTGACACAAAGTTTGTCGCGTGGCGGACCATCTCTGTACCTTCACAGAGTCCTTTGACAGATTGGCGATGCCGCGTCAGTACCTTGGAACGACCACGCTTGGTGGTCGGCCGACACGCAGGGCTCGAGCGAAAGAACGGCGCTGATGTTGCGCGAGGCGTGGCCAGCGCTCCCGCACAACTCGCCACTGCGGATGGACCCGCGGCTCAAACGTCCACGATGTCGCGTTGGCGCAGTCGACGATGGTCGTCGTGGCGCCAAATAGAGCCGCGCTGACCTGGAGGTAATAGGTGGTGCCGTTGTCTTGAAGCTTGTCATCGTGTGTGCAGACCCATGCTTGGCAGACGCTCTTGTCGCAGGCGTAGAGACCCGCGGGTAGTCGGCCAAGAGCGCGTCGCACGTCACGTGTGCCGCGATGCGCGTGGAGCCGGGCGGAATGAAGCGGGAAACGTGCTAGGTAAAGTAATGCATGGGCTGTACGATAAAGCTCGTCTCGTCGGGTGTCAGCACCAGCGGCGCGTCGCACGTGTTCGCGAGGTGGTTAACTCCGCCGTTGTGGTCGAGGAGGAGGTTCCAGTCGACCCAGCCGACGGCCCAGTTGTTGAGATTGCCGAGGATGTCGTGGGCGTTGTAGCGCTGGCCGGAGGCTACGTCCGGGTAGGTGCAGCTCTCATTCGATCGAATAAACTCGGTTACGTCCTTAAATGCGTCACGTGGAGCTCCGCGTGGTGCATGACGCCGTCGAGCTCCCAAGCTCCCATCACGTACCAGTGCGTCATCGACAAAGTCGGTGGCCTTGGCATCATTGACGTGCGCATACTCGGTGATGGCGTCGCGAATAAGCCATGATCTTGACCTCGGGGTGGTCGGCGGGGTCCGAGGAAGTTTGCCATATAGTCGGCTTGCGCGTCGGCCGTGTACGCGCACGCCTCTTACGTCGCAGAGAAGAGCGGCCCGTTCTGCGGCGTGGGCCCCCGCGCCCTGCGCCTTGTACGCCTAGATAAACTTGGAAAAGTAGAGCACTCAGGACGTGTGAAAGTCGATTGGGCACCATGCGCGTTTGGTAGCTTCATCCACGCCGGCAGGCTCCACGGCAAGAGGAAGAGCTCGAGCTGCGGCTGCAGTCGCTGCGCTGGGCGAGGACCGGGATGACGGTCGCTTGGTCGTGCGTCACGTTCGTGTCCAAGTGCAACAAGACCGTGTCTTTGACAACGTCGTCGAACGAGTAGTACGCCGAGCTAAAGTCGCACGAGTTTATAGCTCGATCGTGTAGCTCGCGCCCGTCTCCGCTTCAAAGTAGAGACGCAGCTCCTCAGCCTGCCGCGCCGGCGACAGCTTTGCAAACTGCAGGGCCGCCGCCTCGGTGAACGCGCCACCGAAGCCGAAGATCTCTTCAAACACACACGACGTTTCGACGTGATTGTAGCTCGAGGCTTTGGCGATCGGTGCTCCAGTCAGCGTGGCCAATTCGCTGCACTGGCACTGCAACTTAACCACGCGCAACGGCAAAGACGTCGACAAGTACGTCGGTGCAGACACAAGCTGTCAGAAGAAGCGTGGTGGCGCCAAGAAGGACCTTGCGGATCGACGCCAAATGGCTGTCGTCCGTACTAGCTACCGACAGAGCTCCGTATAGCGTCGTGGCCTTGTTGAACAAAGCCATCTGAGATATTGTGTCGCGTTCACGGCTGATATCAACTGATCGGGAGGCGTCCATCGTCGACGCTGTCTCCTTGACGAACACCGGCTGAACGCAGGCGCCGGCAGTTGGTCAACAAACCGTCTGTTCAAAAACACCCAACCTCACAAACGCATCATAGTGAAACCCATATTATTGGCTGGCAGCACCAGGTTTGACCGATCCGAGATACACACACCAAAGAAAGATCACGTTGCTTATTCGAGTATGACGCGACACGGGTACGTCGCGATCAGCTGTCCATCGTCGACCGATTCGAGCATGCAAGCAAGGACGATACGGTCGCTTTAGCACTTGACGGCATTGGTTTGCGTCAAGAGACCGAGCTTGTACGGCAGCGCGTCGTAGTCGCCGCCGGCCTTTGGGTCGAGGCCCTGGTACAAGAAGCGCAACGGCTGGCACGGGTCCACCGTCAGCGTTTGGTCCGTCTGCGTGCGCACGAGCTCGCCGTGGCTGATGCTCTTGGTCCACGCGGCGCCGTTGGGAAACTGGACGTTGTTGGCGCGCGCGAACGGGTTGGCCTCCGTGTTGGCGAGAGCTGTCCAGGCGCCGCTGAGACTCGACGCCTTCCAGGACCGAAAGTAGCGATGGCCGTCGCTGCCAATGGCCTCGACGACGAGCATGTACTGGTTGCCGATGCGGTAGATGCACGAGGCCTCAAAGAGCGCAAACTTGTTGACGGTGT
>NW_012156465.1:5587-26354 GCF_000151545.1 Saprolegnia parasitica CBS 223.65 | reverse complement strand
GCTTGGAGCTGAGATGGACAAATGAAAAGTGAGTCGAGTGGCGCCAAAGACTCTGGAACGTACCGGGTGCTCGCGCCGAAGTTGCCGCCGGAGCAGGCGTCGTCGTCGTGCATACCACGGCGCGCCGTACCACGCCATGTTACTCGCACGCTGAAGAATGGCATCCGATCTCGATGAGTAGACTGCGTCACGGCGTCGACGGCAAAGAACTCGTAGTGCGTGCGAGAGGTGAACATTTTACACTTTGTATTTTGCACGGCTTTGGCGACAACGGCGAGATGCGGGACATGTGTGTGGTAGAAATTCGATCGCATAGTAGTATCATACGGAAAGGTGTGTAGGAGTCGAGGCGCTGGCTTGGATCGACAAGCAGGAATATATACTTGTATAGTGAAAACTTGCCAGAGTGGATCAAGAGCTGCTGATTGAGCACGACCTTGGGTCTAGGTGGTCAATTCCGCTTAAGTACGGGCCAGCTAGTCTTTTGGGTGCTACAACAATGCACTATTCAATGGCGACGCTGGTGCAGCTCAACGGCACGATCGGGCGCGACCCTGAGTCATGTCTCAATGCATGTCGAGCCAATCAACACGAAGTCTGATTAGCTGCGCGCAGCCATAACGTCACACGAAATACTAATCCTAGGAGCTAATAATTCTACGAGCCAGTGTACGTTGCCCAGCAGAGATACGTGTGGCTCGCATGGTGCATAGAATGTTGTGGGCGGTCGTCATCATGGACCCCGCTGCTGAACGCCTTGGATCGAACATGGGATGGAATCAGAAGCGCAACAACATATGTGTGGCGCGCCGTTGACCTATTGTGCCCGGCCCCAGTGCGACTACAGCAAAGAAGAAAGGTGCATTTCGCTGTGACGCAACGCTGCAACCATCTCTTTTGAAAAATGAAGTCAACTTGGACTCGCCACAACGCTGTGCAGTCTACTCATCACAAGCGCTAAATGTTCTTTCGGCCCCTGGATAGGCCTCTAGCACACTCGGGACGTTTATGAAACCGAGGGCCCTTTAAAATTATTTAAAATGTGCTCAGTCATGAGCGTCTAGATCGTGCTAGCAGTTTCGGCGCTTGTGCTTCTCGTCACGAGTTGTAGCGCCTCTGTGTACTTGCTTCAATGGCGTACGCTGCTATGAGAGGCCGTCACAAACTAGTGATTGCGAGAAGAAAGACTCACCAATTTCACTTGTTCATGACAGCTTTGGACGTCGGTATTCCATCTGGTACGTGCGGACTGTCATTCTGTTCGACTTGGCGCGGAGTGCGAGCGTTACGCACGACAACAGCGGAAACTTCGGCGGTCCGCCAGTTGATCCGCTAAGCGACACCCGCCGTCGCCAATGCAGCACCCCAATCATTCACCCGTGCTACTCCCCAAGCAGCCCTCGATTAGCAGATTCGACAGTGTATTGCAATCCGCGATCCTCTGAAAATACAAATAAAATATCGGATCTCGATCTTACGCATGTCCCGCATCTCGCCGTTGTCGCCAAAGCCGTGCAAAATACAAAGTGTAAAATGTTCACCTCTCGCACGCACTACGAGTTCTTTGCCGTCGACGCCGTGACGCAGTCTACTCATCGAGATCGGATGCCATTCTTCAGCGTGCGAGTAACATGGCGTGGTACGGCGCGCCGTGGTATGCACGACGACGACGCCTGCTCCGGCGGCAACTTCGGCGCGAGCACCCGGTACGTTCCAGAGTCTTTGGCGCCACTCGACTCACTTTTCATTTGTCCATCTCAGCTCCAAGCGTACAATGGCCAACTGCATCCTCGGGCTTCTCGCGCTGGTCATTGCGGCTGTCGCCGCCGCGAGCACGCCCAACTCGGCGGGCATGAACAACAGCTTTTACTACTCGATGTGGTCGGACGGCGTCTCGGACGTGACGTACACCAATCTGGCGGGCGGCGGGTACTCGGTCAAGTGGTCGAGCCCCAGCAACGGCGGCGGCAACCTCGTCGCGGGCAAGGGCTGGGCCGTCGGCACGCACCGCACCATTTCGTACACTGGCACGTACATGCCCCAGGGCAACAGCTACCTCACCGTTTACGGCTGGTCGCGCAACCCGCTCATCGAGTACTACATTGTGGAAAACTACGGCACGTACAACCCCGGCAGCGGCGGCCAGCTCAAGGGCACTGTCACCTCGGACGGCAGCGTCTACGACATCTACACGGCCATGCGCTACAACGCCCCGAGCATCGAAGGTGACAAGACGTTTCAGCAGTTTTGGTCCGTGGTACGTCGTCTCTCTCCTGTCTCATCGTAAAAAGTCATGACTCACGACTCGTTGCTAGCGCCGCAACAAGCGCACGGGCGGCAGCGTCACGACCGCCAACCACTTTAACGCGTGGGCCAAGCTCGGCATGAAGATCGGCACGACGATGGCGTACCAGATCGTCGCGACCGAGGGCTACCGCAGCAGCGGTTCGGCCAGCATCGTGGTCGCGGCCGACGGCGCCTCGGCCAAGCCCACGGCCAAGCCCACGGTCAAGCCCACGGTCAAGCCCACGGTCAAGCCCACGGTCAAGCCGTCGTCGAACGCCAACCTTCCCTCCAGCTTCAAGTGGAGCTCGTCCGGTCCGCTCATCTCGGCCAAAGCCGACGGCAAGGGCGTGAACGCGATCAAGGACCCGACGATCGTGCAGGTCAACGGCCAGTACCACGTGTTTGCGAGCACGGCGTCCAAGGCCGGGTACAACCTCGTGTATTTGACGTTCTCGGACTGGACCAAGGCGCAGTCGGCAAAGTTCCACTACCTCGACGCGACGCCGATCGGGAAGGGGTACCGCGCAGCGCCCGAAGTCTTCTTCTTCAAGCCGCACAACCTGTGGTACCTCGTGTACCAGAACGGCAACGCCGCGTACTCGACCAACAAGGACATCTCCAACCCGTCTGGGTGGTCGGCGCCGCAGAACTTTTTTGCCAGTCAGCCCAGTATCATCAAGCAAAACATCGGCAACGGCCACTGGGTCGACATGTTTGTCATTTGCGACGCGGCCAACTGCCACCTCTTCTCGTCGGACGACAACGGCCACCTCTACCGGTCGTCCACGAGCCTCCACAACTTTCCCCGCGGCTTTGGCGAGCCCGTCATCGCGCTCCAGGACACCGTCAACAAGTTTGCGCTCTTTGAGGCCTCGTGCATCTACCGCATCGGCAACCAGTACATGCTCGTCGTCGAGGCCATTGGCAGCGACGGCCATCGCTACTTTCGGTCCTGGAAGGCGTCGAGTCTCAGCGGCGCCTGGACAGCTCTCGCCAACACGGAGGCCAACCCGTTCGCGCGCGCCAACAACGTCCAGTTTCCCAACGGCGCCGCGTGGACCAAGAGCATCAGCCACGGCGAGCTCGTGCGCACGCAGACGGACCAAACGCTGACGGTGGACCCGTGCCAGCCGTTGCGCTTCTTGTACCAGGGCCTCGACCCAAAGGCCGGCGGCGACTACGACGCGCTGCCGTACAAGCTCGGTCTTTTGACGCAAACCAACGCCGTCAAGTGCTAAAGCGATCGTATCGTCCTTGCTTGCATGCTCGAATCGGTCGATGGTGGACAGCTGATCGCGACATACCCGTGTAGCGTCATATCGAATAAGCAACGTGATCTTTCTTTGGTGTGTGTATCTCGGATCGGTTAAACCTGGTGTTGCCAGCCAATAATATGGGTTTCACTATGATGGGTTGGTGAGGTTGGGTGTTTTTGAACTGACGGTTTGTTGACCAACTGCCGGTGCCTGCGTTCAGCCGGTGTTCGTCAAGGAGACAGCGTCGACGATGGACGCCTTCCGATCGGTTGACATTTCGCCGCATGAATAAGAAATCCAAGTGCAGAGCGTCAATGTGACAGCGATCGCACCGCACACTTGTGGGCGGGTTCTGGGCACCGATTGTCTCTTTCTCGTCTATCTCCATGGGCCTCGTCCCATAGGGCTCGACAATGCTTCGAGGAAAAAAAGATTGTACTGTAGTGTCTTAAATAGTTGGTTTTAGTCTAATAGGAATTAAGGTTTTGCTGCCACGAGAACGCCATCAGCGCAACGTAGCCAAGTGCGACGAGGACGCCGACGGACGTGGCGCCACCGCGCTGCTTCATCATGGCCAGCGGGATTTTCTGCGACGGCAGCAAGACGATCCAGACAAGGCCGATGAGCTGGATCGCGAATGCAATGAGGTGCATGTAGGCGACGTGGTGCTTGGTCTCCGCGTCGTCTTTGAGGCTCATCGTCGCGGGAAAGCCGTCGAGGAGCCACGAGCGCACCTTGTTGGCGATCGGCACGTTGAGGTCGCGGATCGAGGCCCAGAGGCCCGCAATGACGGCTTCGTAGCCGACACCGGCCATCTCGACCATGAGGAAGCCCATGACGAGGTTGATGATGGCCACGGGGATGCCCGTGAGCACGAGCAGCACCGAGTAGAGGTACGCGTTGCGCGAGACGTCGCAAATGACAAAGAAGGTGGCGAGGGCCATGAGCACAGTGTTGGAAAAGGTCCAGAAAGCGAGGACGCGGCGCCAGTTCCACTGCAGTGCAAAGCGGCCATAGTACATGGTCGCCGAGATGAAGAGGAGGCGCGGCGTGATGTTGATCCAGCCCATGTCGAGGTTGGTGACCCACGACTGAATCGGCGCGCCCGAGATCATCGAGAAGAGGTTGAAGGCGAAGCGGAACGCCAGCAACTGCGCGATGCCGCGGTTGTGCAGCAGCTTCCAGAGACCCGACGACCAGCGCTGCGACGACGATGACGATTCTTGCTTGACGAGCGCGGGCTTGGTGTCGTGAAACATACCCACGACGAGGCCGAGGCCGAGCAGCGCCATCGAGATGGCAAAGTAGTAGGCGACGTTGGGACCGGCCGAGAAGTCGTACGTGCCACCGTAGCGCTTGCCGTTGAGAAAAAACTGGTTGAAGAAGCGCGCGTTGAGACCGCCAGTCCCTGTTGCAGCGTACGTCATGACCATGATCTGGCCGCGCGTAACAATCGGCTCCCGCTGCGAGTACTCGATGAGAAGCCCGTCCGCCGAGGCCGTCACGATGACAACGCCCAGCGTAGCGATGAGCGTCGGGATGCGGTACCAGCTCACGCGGTCCGGGGCGCCAAAGTCGTAGGCCGCTTTTGTCGTGTTGGCCTTGGGGTTCCAGCACGTCGGGTAGTCCTTCGGGTCGCAGAAGGGCGCGCCAAAGTCGGAGAAGGCCATGACGCAGAGACTGACAAGCGTGATGAGCCAGCCAAACCCGAGCCAAAACTTGCGCTTGTAGCCAAAGACGGGAACAACGTCCGAGAGAATCGCAAAGAAGACGCGGAGAGTCCACGCGAGGTTCTCGAGGGCCGTGAGCTGCGCGACGTCGGCGCTGGAGCCGTGGAGATAGGCCGTGAAGAGGTAGATCTTGAGCGGCGGAAGGAGGTTTTGCATGAGCACGGCGAGAGCTTGCTGCAAGTAGAGTATAAATGCAGGTACCGACATGGTGGCCACTTGGGGGCCAGGCGCCAACGCCGCGGAGGTCGCGTCTTCATCGTCCGAGATGTTGGTGATGCTAATGGCCGTAACGTCGCTCTGGTACTGGTACTCGGCGCTCGGGTCTTCGAGCATGGGCGGCGTCGACATGATGTACGTCATGCTCGGCAAAAGCTATAGTGGGCTGCATGCAATTTGTCTGAAGCTGCACGGTTGATGATGGAGGCGCACCGATTGACAAGTATGTGACACATATGTCAAAATATTTCGGATGGGAGTGCAGCGGCTGGCGAGGTTTTAACGCGTTCTATTCACGTTAAACGTGTTGCAGCGAAACAACGTGCAGCATTGGGGTCCCTATGCATCTTTTGACGTAGTTGTTTAAACGCGTTCAATACCGTCCGGCTTGTTTGACGAAACAACCCGATCGCATTACAGCGTGCGTAAGGGCGCGGACGGTTTGGCAAATGCTGTTGTTTTCGAAACAATCGCAACGGCACTTGCATCTCATTCTGCATGCAAAATCGGTCGCTTTCCGTCATCATTTTATTGCAGCCACGACTCGGTCTCCACCGTAGAGGATCGCCATTGGTTCGACTGAGATTCGCTCTGGTGACGTGGCGACCCGTGTGACGAGGCAGGTCCGTCGGCATGATAGCGATAAGCAAATCAGTCCACCGTACCTCCTGTCTATATACTGAGGTGGCAAAGCTAGGCAGCATTGTCTGAAGTTTGGCTATCCGAGGCGCTCTGCCACACAGACATGGAACGCAACTCGGCGGTCGCCTGGGAGCCCTGCTTCTCAAAGAGTCGACAGGTGACTGGTATGAGCGTAGTGTATGCATTTACATGTTTAGAAGAAGTGTTAAATAGACAAATGTCTCTAGTACTTTTCGAGGGCTTGCTGCCACGAAAAGGCGACGAGCGCAACGTAGCCAAGCACGACAAGCGCACCCGCGGCACGCGACGCGCCGTGCGACTTCATCATGGCCAGTGGCGTCTTCTGCGACGGCAGCAGGACGAGCCAGATGAGACCCGCAAGTTGGATCGAGAAGCCAATGATGTGCGGGTACGCGACTTGGTTGTGCGTGTGCGCGTCGTGCTTCATGCTCATGGCGGCCGGGAACTCGTCGACAAGCGATGTGCGCACCTTGTTGGCGATCGGCACGTTGAGGTCGCGGATGGTGGCCCAGAGGCCCGCAATGACAGCTTCGTAGCCGACGCCGGCCATCTCGACCATGGCGAAGCCCGTGACGAGGTTGATCAGAGCGACGGGAACGCCCGTGAGCAAGAAGAGCGCGGTAAAGACCCACGCATTGCGCGAGACGTCGTAAATCACAAAGAAGGTGGCGAGCGCCATGAGCACAATGTTGGAGACGGTCGAGACGGCGACGACGCGGCGCCAGTTCCACTGCAGCGCAAAGCGGCCATAGTGGATCGTCGCGGGCACGAAGAGCATGCGCGGCGTGATGTTGATCCAGCCCATGTCGAGGTTGGTGACCCAGGCGTAAATGGGGCTGCCAGTGATTGTGGCAAAGAGGTTAAAGGCGAAACGGAACGCGAGCAGCTGGAAAACGACGCGACTTGTCAAGAGCGTCCAGAGCCCAGCCGACCACGTGCGCAGGTCCTGCGACGCGCGCTTCTTGGACTCGACGACGAGGCCTACGACGGCCGTGAGGGCCGCCAGCGCCATGCCGACACCCATCCAGTACGGGACGCTGGGACCCGCGGAGAAGTCGTAGTTGCCGCCGTACCGGGCGCCGTTGAGAAAAAACTGGTTGAAGAAGCGCGCCATGAGAGCGCCAGACCCCATGAGCGCGTACATGATGGCTTGGATTTGACCGCGGGTCGAAAACGGCTCCCGCTGCGCGTACTCGACCATGAGCCCGTCGACGGAGGCTGTCACGATGACAACACCGAGCGTGGCAACGAGCGTCGGGATGCGGTACCAGCTCACGCGGTCCGGAGCGCCAAAGTCGTAGGCCGCTTTTGTCGTGTTGGCCTTGGGGTTCCAGCACGTCGGGTAGTACTTCGGGTCGCAGAAGGGCGCGCCAAAGTCGGAGAAGGCCATGATGGCGACACCGACAAGCGTCACGAGCCAGCCAAATCCCATCCAAAACTTGCGCTTGTAGCCAAAGACGGGAACAACGTCCGAGAGAACCGCGAAGAAGACGCGGAAGGTCCACGCGAGGTTCTCAAGCGCCGTGAGCTGCCACACGTGCGTCGTCGACCCGTGAAGGTAGGCCGTGAAGAGGTAGATCTTGAGCGGCGGCAGGAGGTTTTGCAAGCACGAGACCGCGATCATCTGCAGGTAGAGGGCAATGGCCGCCATCGAGAAGATGTGAATGGGCGCCCCGGGTGCGAGCGCTGTCGAGTTGTCCTCATCGATGTCGCCTTCTTTGCCCGACTCGCTCGCATCGTTGGTCGGCGACTGGCTTTGCCACTCGTCGCCGTCGCTGTGCCGCGTGTAGCCGAGCATCGGCGGGCTCGGAGGCGGTGTCGGAATCACAAAGGCTGGTGTAGTCATGCAGACAAGGCAATAAATTGAAAACTGAGCCCGGTGACGAGCGTCACACGACATTATTGTGCGCCGCAGTTGACTCGACATGGGACAGAAGATCGATTTCAGTCCCCGTGGGACCATGTGTTTAGCGCGTTTTTACGACCAACAACGCGTTTTTTATATGACACAGCCGCGTCGATTACATGACGCTCGAGGCGGATCATGATGCAAAGCAACGAGTGCTTGTGGGCAGGGCAATGCATGTATCGGAGTGATGGGATTGCTACTCAGAGCACGACGACCTCGGACAGAGAGGACCCCATTCTACGCGTACCAGGCTGCCGCAGAGCGAAGGCAGGAGCGATAGCGTACAGTGCATTTCCCCATGATGAGCCATCATCAATCCCGCGCACCTGAGCTGCGATGACCATGGAATGGAGCGCCAGCGTAATCCTGCGGTGCCACATGCCATCAGTTTAAACGCCAATAAAACGCGTTATAGACCGATGACGAAAGCGTAAACAACCAGCAAACAAGCCCGTCAGCACGCATCTTGCAGCGCGATACCGCCACATTACACTTGGTGTGAGTATGCACCGAGCGACTGCACAGAAGCGCAGGTTGAAGAGACAACCTCAAGCGTGGCGACCAATATTTCCGATCGCGAAGAGCAGACTCGCCTCATAGAGACGCAGATGCAGCGACTAGCGGCTTGCAGTTGCCGTCGGCGACAACGTGTGAGCAATCGGTGGCCCCGATTACACATATTCCTCTGTACGAGATTCCATCGCGGAGCTACTGTGCATTTGCCAACAAGAAAGCACCAAGATCTGTGTTGCGAGAGCCTTCGACTGCCTTGTTGAATGTCGTTGTGGTGGCGTTGAGACCCTTGTGAGGCGAGGGCCTCGCGGTCGCTGTTGCGATGCTGGTCGTCGAGACACCACGCCGATCAGAGACAGACATGAGCTCGGAAGCTCATTACGCACAGAGCGTCTCGCAAGATTCCTTCGTTATAGCCGAGCGCGGGCCATGACGCCTGAGATTCAAGTCCTATTTCGAGTGAATACAAGAGGACGTTGGTCACGGCAAGTGCTGACTCGCCGACTCCTTTGGCCGTCATCACGCGGCGCCTTTGCACGAACGCATGCGCCTGCAGCCAACACTGAGGCGTCCATCGCTGTTCACTCACCGGCATATATAATCTCGTTTGTTATTTATTCCTGCAGGAGTCAGCTTGTTTCGCCTTGCGCAGCGATGTTTCAAGTTGTGGCTGTCACTTGGCTGTGATGCGACAATAACTTCAACAAATGGTGCAGCGCCAAATCCAAGGTTGCAGGCGACCAAGGCGGGAGCGCCTGGTACAGAGTCTGACTATGAGGAGGAGGCCGATGAAGTATCGGCTCGTTGTCTGCTGCGAGCGATATACGCTTGGCGTGACAAGCAAATGATGGTTCGGCCGGAGCTATCACCCATGTTGGACCTGATTGGGTCTCCAACGGGATTTCAGCCAATAAAATCCATGCAGCCAGAAAGACGATTGCCAAACGAGCAATGGCGGCCGAGACCGTGGTGGACCGGCGCCTCGAGCACCAGCGCCTGCGAAACCGCATGAAGCAGCGCCGCCACAAGGCGCGGTACGTCTCGGAACGGCAGATCCTCGAGCAGCAGATCGAGGAGCTGAGCCTCGTGCTCGCCAAGCGGTCGGGGTCGCCCCAGCCCGAGGTCGACGAGTCGGCCTTGTCCTGGCAAGACGTCGCGACGGCCCTTAGCGACGCCCGTCTCGAGGCCGTGGAGACACTCGAGAAGCTCCAGAAACAGCACGCCAAGCTGCAAAAGACGTTTGCCGGCGCGGTCTCGATGGCCACGACGCTCAGCCGCCGCGACAACCTCACGGTACCCTTGCCTGCGCTTCACGCTGGTGCGAGAAGCTCCAGAAACAGCACGCCAAGCTGCAAAAGACGTTTGCCGGCGCGGTCTCGATGGCCACGACGCTCAGCCGCCGCGACAACCTCACGGTACCCTTGCCTGCGCTTCACGCTGGTGCGATCACCTCCCGTAGATGCCTGCACGCCACTTCGCCTTCCTCGAGGCCACGCTGGCCGCCGACCCCGCGGCACGGCGCCTCGGCATGGACTGGTTCTCGCAGCACTTGTACCACAACACGGACCTCATGATGCAGTACGCGTCGTTCTCGCCCGTGGGGAGCGAAGCCAATAGCCTCACGCGGGACTGCGGTCCAGACCAGCTCGACCTCCTCTCGCGCATCCAGATCGACTACAACGTGCCGCTCGAGGCGGCGAACGCGGCGCTCAATGGCCGCCTCTGGTCCATCTTCCGCGGCGAAGTGCTGCCGTTCTACTCGGAGTTTCTCGACCAGGACGTACGATGCCACTATATATATGGATGTCATACGTGGACACTGTAGCTCACAGCGTCGATCGACGACAAGTTGCTGTATCGGCGCATGGTCATTTCGGCGGGCGAAGCCAACTTCAACGTCTCGCGCGAGTTCTCGACACCCGATCGCATCGTCTTTGTCATGGGCAGCTTTGCGCACGACGAGCGCCAAGCGCGCAACGAGACGTGGATCCCGACCATGATCTGGTATGGACCAATATGGATTCAGATGCCATGTTTTACCAACACGAGTGTAGGGCGGTGCTCGAGCGACGCGGGCCCACGACGTCGCGGCTGCGCATGGTCATGTACAACGGGCCGTTGTCGGTCAGCGGGCGCTTTACGACATGGCAAGAGGAGTTTGCAGAGCTCCACGCGCCACCAGAAGAGCGCTCGATCGAGAGCTTTGGGGAGAGTCTCCAAGCTCAAACCCGCGCCAACGTACTGGAAAAATTTAGTACGCTCTCGTTAAACTAGCATCGTCGTCGTTCGTGAGAAATAGTAGAGTTTATATGTGCGAAGCCTAGATGTTAATCAGCCTGGTTCTCCTTAACCAGTGCCCAGCTCAGACCCAGGAGCCAACACCACGTCAATAAGTTGCCGCCCTGGAAGCTCCTAGAATCAGTTCGTAGCTGGAATCGGACGCGCGTTCTCTCTGCCATCGACTACCTCTCCACGCAGTGCATCAAGAGAGAGCCCGAAGGCTACCAAGTAGCCGGAGCCCTCGGTTGTCACATCTGACTGAACATTCTTGTACCTCATCTCGACGGATGCGACTCGGCTCGCTGAATATCAGCTACGCGTTCATTCCTGTTGAACCAACGGCCAAATGGCACCGGCGAAGGATGAGTGCTGCTGCCCACACCTGCCGGTGTGTCAACGACCAGCAAGCGCACTGATATCCATCGACACCTCGCTGCTTGCGGGCCGATGTGCAAAGGCTTGGGAGTTTGCACATACCGGTATTTAGGGCATCTTGACGCTGGCGCTCTCTCCCATGCGGGCGCCACGTGAGGTGGGACACCCGCGTGGTATTCCGGACGGCGTATCCGGATCTTGGCCCCTTCCCATCAATGGCATCCAATTGCAGAGAGGAATTGGCAGCGATGACGACGACGACGGCGCCGGGCAAGACGACGATCGACGACCTCATTGCGGCGTCGCCGGTCTTCGACGCCGGCCTCGCCAAGGACTCTTACGAGCTCGGGCGCGTCATCGGCCGCGGCTCGTACTCGACCGTGCGCGTGGCGATTGAGAAGGCGACGCGCACCAAGTACGCGGCCAAGTGCATTCGCCGCGCCAACCTCAGCCTCGACGACGTCCACGCGCTCCTCGTCGAAGTCTCGGTGCTCAAGCAGGTAGCCTCCTCCTCGTACTTGTACAAGGCGGCGACGTCGATCTGTAGATGCACCACCGCAACATCATTGCGCTGCACCAAGTGTTTGCCGAGCCCGAGTTTTTTGTGCTCGTGACCGAGTTTGTTGAGGGCGGCGAGCTCTTTGACCGCATCGTCGAGAAGACGTGCTACACCGAGCGCGAGGCCCGCGACGTGGTCAAGAGCCTCCTCGAAGTCACCGCGTACTGCCACGCCGCCAACATTGTCCATCGCGACCTCAAGGTACACGATCATCTCCATCCAACAGAGCTCATGCGCGAACTAGCCCGAAAACATCCTGCTCGTCAACCGCGACGACCACACGTCGTTCAAGCTCGCCGACTTTGGCTTTGCGAAGCGCATTGCAGTCGACAGCGCGGGCCTCGTGACGGCGTGCGGCACCCCGGGGTACGTGGCGCCCGAAGTGCTCATGGGCAAGCCCTACGGCGCCAGCGTCGACGTATGGAGCATCGGCGTCATCACGTACATCCTCCTCTGCGGGTACCCGCCCTTCCACGACGAGAACCGGCCGGCGCTCTTCGCGCAGATCAAGGAGGGCGTCTTTCACTTCCACGAGCCGTACTGGGACGACGTCTCGGACGCGGCCAAGGACCTCATCACGCAAATGCTCACAAAGGACCCCAAGGCGCGCCCGACGACCGCGCAGCTCCTGCGCCACCCGTGGATCACAGGCATCGACGTCGGCTCGGTCCAGCTCGACAACGCTCTCATCCAGCTGCGGCAGTTCAACGCGCGGCGCAAGCTCAAGGCGACGTCCATCGCGGTGCTGAGTACCGTGGCCTTTGGCGCGCGCTCGGGCAGCTTCGGCGATTCGTTCCGCAAGGCCGCGCAGCGCAGGCGCGCCGACGACGACGTGACCGCGCCAAGCCCAGTAGACGTACAACCCAGCACAACGCTGTAAAGACCGATGCCAATACTAGATACCACTGTACGACGCGTGTCGCCGGCGCGCGGCTACTCTCTCAGGGTCAGCAGTATGTGTTGCAAGCCTTGTGACCCGTTCACCCTCGTGCAAGTGGTAGCATAGAGAGCTCGCCGTTCGCAGAAGCAGGCGTCAATGGGGCTACTGCGTGACGTAGCGGTGGCGCCATCGCCGCCAGCCGCGCATGTACCCATGTTGAACTGCCCTGCTCGGAGATTTCGAAGCCGCGTTCTGGTTGGGCAACCACTTCAACTCGTATCCAAGGTCACAGTGCATCGATTGTGAGAGGTTTGAAGATGGGCTAAGGTATACAATATTATGGTGACTGCATTGGTTATGAAGCAATATTTAAATGGAGAGGTTTTTTAGCCGCGTTTTTTTCTCGCATGCTTTTCACGGTCGTCAATACAAATAGCAAGATATCATTTCGCAGTGGAATATTAATATGCTCGGAGATGCGTTAGACTAGACGTTTGTATGCTGCATGACGTGGGCGTATTAAAATGTATCAAGATCGGGGTTGAAGTTGACACTATCCAATTCGATGCGAGGGACACAGATCCTCGTGCTTGCGGCGCTCGCCGCGACGGCCGACGCGTGCACCGTCATTGGCGTGACGCACGGCGCGTCGGCGGACGGCTCGTCGCTCTTGGCCCACACGGACGACGCCGGCGGCGGCACGGCGGACACGCGCCTCGTCCGCGTGCCGGCCATGGACCATCCGGCCAATGCGACGCGCGACGTGTACAACGTGTTTGGCGGCTACCCGCGCATCACGTCGATGGGCCGCGGGCCGCTGTACGAGCCGGTGCATGGCCAGGCGCTCATGAAGCCGCTGGGATCGATTCCGCAGGTGCCCCACACGTACGCGTACTTTGACCAAGACTACGGCATGATGAACGAAGCGTCGCTGAGCATCGCCGAGAGCACGTGCCCGGCAAAGACCGTCGGGTGGCCAAGCGACGTGCCGTATGGCTTCAACATGATGGGCATTGGCGAGCTCACCAAGATTGCGCTCGAGCGCTGCGACAGCGCGCGCTGTGCAATCCAGACCATGGGCGATCTCGCGGTCGCGCATGGCTTTTACAGCGAGGACAGCGGCGATCCCAAGGTACGCACAATCGCATTGGAACCGAAGCTCATGGACGCGTTGGGTATAGGCGCCCATGTACTGCGACTCGGCCGAGAGCCTCGGCATCTCGGACAAGTACGGCGAGATGTGGATCTTCCACGTGCTCACGGGCCCGAAGAACGCGTCGGCGGTCTGGGCGGCGCAGCGCGTGCCCGACGGCCACGTGACCGTGCTCGCGAACGCGTTTACGATCCGGCAGATGGACCTCAACGACACGGACAACTACCTCGCGTCCAGCAACGTGGTTTCGTTTGCGACCGAAATGGGCTGGTACAGCCCCGCCGACGGTACGCGCTCTCCCATTCCACGGCGCTGAATGCGTGGCGTAGGCCCGTTTGACTTCACGGCCGCGTACAGCTGGGGCGACGTGACCGGGTACGCTGGCTCGCTCCTGCCGCTCTACGCTGGCCGTCGTCTCTGGCGCGTCCTCGACTACGTGGCGCCGTCTCTGACGCTCGACGCGACATTGGGCTGGCAACCGACCGAGGTTACATACCCGTTTAGCGTCAAGCCGGATCGCCCTGTGAACCTCACGACGGTCTTTCGGCTCATGCGCGACCACTACGAGGGCACGCCGTACGACATGACGCGTGGCCTCGGCGCCGGACCCTTTGGCAACCCGATCCGGTACGCATCTCTGCAAATCGCAGCACGAATCTCAACTCGAAACTAGCTTTGACGGCCCGTTCTTCAACGTCTCGGGCGGCTGGGAGCGGTCGATCTCCATGTACCGGACCATGTTTGCGTTCGTGTTGCAGATCCAAGCGCCCTCGATCGACGTCTCCGAGTCGCTCCGGGCGACGGCGTGGTACTGCCAAGACAGTCCGCACGGCTCGGTCTTTGTCCCGATCGCGCCCACGCAGTCGTCGCTCCCGACCTCGTACACGACGGGCAACCAGAGCGTCTTCAACACGGACTCGGCGTGGTGGGCCTTCAACTTTGTAAACCAGTGGAGCATGCTGCGCTGGAACTCGATCAACGGCGAAGTGCTCTCGCATGCGACGCGCCTCGAAGCCGACGGCATCGCGCTCATGGCCTCGCTCCGACGCAACGGGACGCACTCGGCGTCAGACATCTCGACGCAGCTCAACGCGTTCGCATCGAGCGTCGTCGCGCACTGGTGGGCGCTCGCGTGGCAGCTCGTGGCCAAGTACAGCTGCGGCTACATCGTCACGGGCGAGGGGCCGGGCAAAATGTCTGCGCCCGGGTACAGCCGCGCCTGGCTCTCAGCCACCGAGTTCAACGGGTGGCCCGGCGCGTCGTACACGGACCCGGCCAAGGGCAAATCCATCGAGATCTCGACCGGGACGGGCGAAACCATCAGCGCCAAGGACGTGCCGCACACAGCCAGCCGCACCAATTTCGTCGAAGTCGTCGGCTACATGGTCATGGGCGCCTGCCTCGCGCTGGGCCTGCATGCGCTGCTCACGCAGCAGAAGCGCCGCGACGGCTACGACGCGCTGCAGTAGATGGCTCCTCTATGTTTAGCAAAATGGTGCGTTCGGGACTCAAAGTATCAACCGGTACCCGGTATCAACACTCAATGGGGTGGGTATTGGCCCCATTGCAGGGCTCTGGAAACCTGACGCTTTGGACTGTCAGTGCACAGACTACAGACACAAACTCCATGCAATGGTATTAGAGGTCTGACCTAGCTGCTCATCCGACTTGGCCTGTACGAGCAGGCAGTCGGTGGCGTCGATGGCGGACAGCAGAGCACGGGCGTTGCCGCTGATCAAGATGGCGGGTACCGGATTGGTACAAGTGTAGAAACGCAGCGTCGTGATTGGTTTGCCGGTGTCTATCCGGCAGCGTCTGATTGGTGGAATGTAGGCTTCGACGCATTGGATTGGTGGAACTGACATGGTTGAAGTTGGGATGGGAGCTATTCGCATCGTGCAGCTCATTCCACTAATTGCCCAACAAGAAGGTACCCAGCATGACCAAGAAGACGCAGTCGACGCCCGCGCCCCGTAGCCCGACCAAGAAGGGCGCGCCCATGCCCAAGACCAAGACGACGACGCTCAATGTCGATGCGCCGACCTACGTGCCTGCGCTCGGCTGGAAGACACCGCTGACGGACGACCTTATCCGGACGGCCGGCCTGCCGTACACGCCGGGCAGCGGGAAGCAGTCAACCGACGGCTTTGTCATCCTCGACCAAGTCGTCGACTACCGCGAAGTGCCGGACGAGGAGCTCTTTGACCCAGCATACTACCCATACACGACCACGGACCTGCGCGAACTCGAGGCGTGTGACCAGATGAACGAGCTCCTCGCCGATCTCGAGATCCTTGACTTGCGGGAAGAACTTCACCGCAAGCTCTTTGACAAGTGCGTCTCGCTCCAGGAGAACCGCCGCAGCGTTGAGCCCATGGTGCAAAACATTTTGAAGCGCACGACCAAGACGGACAACGCCTTGTACCAGACGCAAAAGGCCAACAAATCGATGCACTACAAGCTGACGCACCATGGCAAGAGCCCGCGCTTCAGCCGCCAGATTTGCCAGCCGCGCGCGTCGTATTAGACCCGCATCTCAACGCACATAGGATGGAGGAGCGACAAAACGAAAATATTTAAAAAATTCTAGCCACTCACAGGAAGAAAGAGCCCTGTGAATTTTGTATAATTACATACTAGTATATAGATGGTGATAATCAACCTCGCCGTCTTTTTACATTTTTGGAAATCGGTCCTTTCTGTGGAGCCATATCAAGTTGCACGCTATGCTGCCACGTCATTTAGTTCGCAGGCTGGATCGATGGATCGATCACAGTCTTCTTGGTGGTCTGGGACGAACATGGTTGCGTCCCATGGTCTCATCCCGCGCCAGACGTCGCCAATACGTACTAAGACTCATTTTCTCGACCTTTGGGCATAGTGGGTGGTGCGACCATGCGAGGTTTACTGATCCCGACACCCACCGTTCATTCCCTTTGCAGCACCAAGTGTGCAGAACATTTATCATGATTTTCATATATTTTCTTGGCCAACGCCTTCCAACCCATCGCCCGATCGACTACATCGCTTTTAGAAATGAGCTTGCCAAGATTTGGCACATTGGTAGAGGACGCTTTGGAGAGCTCGGAATGCGCGGCCGCGTCGACGTGCGTAGTGTAGAGCAGCAGTGAGGCACGCCGCTATACTCATCGTACATGCCAAACTAGGATCGTAGTGCAATCTTAGAGGCACCGCTCCAGGACGCCGACGCCACTTGGTCGACGACATCATGTCTGAAATGGATTCGCCCATTGTTCGCACAGTGATAGAAGACACGTTGGGAAGAAGAACAAGCCACGCTTCGCCGCCTCTGCCGTACTACAACGCACGCAATGCTTGACTACAGATACAAAGCGCTCTGAAAACGTTAACAATCAAATGACGACTTTGACACGCCGTGGTTTGCATCGTGTACACTTCCGACATGCGGGCGTTCTTAATGGCGAAAAGTGCGTATGGCTTGAATTCCCGCCCCAGCCTCGGGGGAGGAGTGGCGGGTGGCTAAATGGGGTCTTTAGGCGACGCACGGGCTGCGTCTCACGCGACTACTTGACGCCCATCGGCGCTAAGGCCCAAGCGTTCATCGACGCGGTCGACGGCTTCGCGGCCATGACGCAGGGACTTGGCCGTTCGTGCCGCACTGGGCCTACCGGTTTCTGCCGCCGTACGAGACGTTTGCAGCGCACTCGGACGTGATCTCTGCCTTGGGTGAGACGCGCATGCGGCAAAAGATGTCGTCCAAAGAAGAGACGGACCTGGACCTGCGCAGCATGTTCTTGGCGCGGCCCGAGCTCAGTCGCGCAGGCCGTCGACGTGCTCCTGGCGAGCGTCGGTACGACGACGAACGCGCTCTTGTGGACGCTGTACCTCCTCGCCTCGTCGCCCAACGGCCGCGCGATGCAAGAGACGATCAGGGACGAGACCAATGCAGCCTTGGGCGCCAAGAGCAGCTTTGACGGCGCGGCGCTGGAAAAAGTCTCGTACGTCCGAGCGGTCGTGAAGGAGCCCTGTACCCGGCGCGAACCCCAACCAGCGCTACCTGACGAGCGACTCATGACGCCAGAGAAGGAGCTCACCTTTCGCTTTCAGCCGTGGTAAAGGAATGCATCAAATGACACGTGTATTGCGAGAGTGCGTTGTTCTACCAAGCGCTCACCTGGCAGACTCTTTTTGTCTCGGGCCTTGATCGATATTTACAACGTAGCCAATCAGAACCGTCTAAAAAATAGATGGACCAATAAACGTGGATCAATGGGTAATCGCGATCTTTGCCCGACCCACGGGCGGTGCGCGAGAACAAGTCGTACTGCATCGAGGTGTAGTCATTATACTAGATGCCACGACTAGGATTATGGCAGTCGACGACAGCCGAAGCCAAAAAAATGAGTCGTTCAAGGACAGGCAGGTCGCTAAACAACAAAGCCTTCGTTTTAGAGACAACTCTCAAACACCCTAAAGACACCAAGCCTGGAGGCGACTCGTATAGCAAGGGACTCCAACAGCGATTTGCCCGCGACAGCACTCGAGACTCGACTTAGCACCTTCCTCCAAGAGCACCAAGGATCAATGGCAACTGGCGTTCTGGACAGGTTTAAAACAGCTGGAGTGTTTTATACACCATCCGCGATTACGCTTGGGTTCAAATCAGACAGGCGACGATGGCTGAGGACCTGCGTCGGCTCGAGCACGTGCGACTGCGCAACCGCCTCAAGCAGCAGCGCCACAAGGCGCGCTACGTCCACGAGCGCGACCTCCTCCGGGACCAGGTCGAGCACATGACGCAGCTCGTCGCCTCGTGGCGCACGCACCCGCGCCTGGCGATGGTGTCGTGGCGTGATACCGCGACGGGCCTCCGCGACGCCGCAGCCGAGGCGCAAGCGGCGCTGCACGAGCTGAGGCGGAAGCACCGCATCATGACCGACACCGTGCGGAGTGCGCTGACGCTCGCGGCTTCGATTTCGCGCCAAAACAACGTGCCCGTACAGATCTTATTTCTATCTTGAGCATCCCCGCATCACGAGCGTCCTAGTCGCTGGCCCAAGACTTTGCGTGGGCGCGCACGACGCTGCTGGAGGACCCGACCGCGCGGCGCCTCGGCCTCGACTGGTTCACGCAGCACATGTATTTCAACACGGATCGGATGCTGGCGCGGGGCGGGTTTCCCAGCCAAGGCTCGTTCGCCGACGTCCTCGTGCAGGACTGCGGCAACGACTGCGTCGACGTCTTTGGCCGCGTCCAGGCCGAGTACAGCGTCTCACTTGAGGCCGCGTACGCGTTTCTGGCGCCGCGCATCTGGAGCATCCTTCGAGGCGACGCGATGGCGCACACGTCGCAAGAGCTCGACAGCGACGTAGGCCACGTCTGGGAGTGTACATGATGTTCATGGCGTGTAGATCACGGCCGCGATCGACCCGAGCATGGTCTACCGGCGGTACGCCGTGAGCGGCGACGACTCGCGCTATTATGCGGCGCGCGAGTTTCGAACGCCCGACCGCATCGTCTTCTTGCTCGGCAACATGGCGCAGGACGAGCTGCAACCGACAAGCGCGATCTGGCGCCCGCGCCGCTTCTGGTAATAGAGTGCGACGTCCAGAATCTAGATCCGAGTCTCGTGAGCGCGTAGGTTCGTCTTGGAGCGACAGGGCGACGGTCGCTGCCGCATGCGCTTCATGTGGTACAACGGGCCATACGTCGTCCAAGGCAGCGCGGTGCCGTGGGACCAGCACATTGCGCTCACAGAGCACGAGTACGACGAAGTCATTGGCACGTCGCTGAGTCGCCACCAGTTCCAGACCTACCTCCGAGACAAGTACAGCGACGAGGACCACGAGTTGCTGGCCCTCCCCTCGTTGTAGATGTTGAATGTGAAAATCAAAAACTAATATATGTGATTGAGCTCGGTTACCCGCAAATACGAGCTGCCCACAGGAATGAAAGCGCAGACTCGAGAACCAAGAGCGGAGCAGAGAGGGACCCTTAGTACACGGAATCGCAACAACATCCACGCACAACTCTTTACATCGGCGTCCCCACGAAAGCAGTGAGACGACCCTCTATGAATATTGCCCAAAGCAAGCACATCGTCATGGCAGCCCTCAGCGCGTTGGACGCACGCCAGCAGCAGCATGACAATCGACGAGCAGACTACCAAGACGCAGAGGTGACGCGAACGCGTCCTCGCACAGGCAATCGGTGGTGAGCCTTGTATGGCGCGGGTCTCGCACTTGCAATTTCGGTCGACTGAATCGTACTCGGGCGCTCGAGTTGCAAGTGGTCGAGGTGCGCCTTTCTCGGGCACAAGGCGCACCAGCTCTTGCGCGCCATCGATCGAGGTACGAAGCACCCAGCGAATGCGAGTCCACGCTCGCCAACGACCAAGCGAGCGCGCCATGAACGCGACGGGCCCGTGACGACGCACGCGGCCTCGCACGAGCAGTGGCGCTGCTCGAGTATCTCGAGGTCGTTGCGCTTCTCGTCGCTTGCCCTTGTAGTTGGCATGACTCCTGCGCGTTCGTCGTGACCGAGGTTTCGCGGCCACGTGCGTCTGGACGAGCTTGCTCTATACGAGCGCCTCAGCGTGCTTAGCGCCACAAGAGCGGTCGATCGCAGCACAGAGCGTCGCCTCGGGGTAGGCTCAAGCCGCGTCGAAGAGATCGGCGCGCTCTCATTGTTTTTAGACTACGGCACATGCTATTTGAATTGGTGCGGCAAATGCCACATTTAAATATGACGTGGCGTCACACCCGTCGAGGCGTCAAGGGTGGCCGCGCCCGTGCAGCTCACGCAAATTATGATCCGTGGCTCAATATCCTGCATCAATATACCATCCACGAAGTGGAGCCCGGCGAATGCCGGCTTGAGTCCATCTCCGAGCTCTCCATTGCCAAAACGAAACACTGGCAGCTCTCTCTCGTCTTTGATATGGTATTTCATCGCCCAGTTCAAAC
>NW_012156465.1:2448-5287 GCF_000151545.1 Saprolegnia parasitica CBS 223.65 | reverse complement strand
AGACGACCCAGTTGACAAAGAGCTTGGCAGCCGCGGGGTGCGGCGCCTACTTCAGAATCGCGATGCGCTGGCCCCACGCGAGGTAGTCGGACGTCGCGTTGGGTCCCATAATGGCCTTGGTCGTCTTGGTGTACGACGGGCCGCCCGCGACACCAATCGCTTTGGTCTGCGCCGTGACGGTGACGCCGGCCATGTGCGAGCCGCGCTGAATGTAAATCTGCGGCGCCGCCATCTTCTTGACCCAGTCCCAGCCGCACGCCTTGACGTAGCGGTCGTACACAAAGAGAGCCGCGTCGTCGTCATGCGGGTACGAAGACGCAATAAGACCCGCGTACTTGGGGTCCGCGAGGTCTTTGGCGGTCGCTGGCGGCGCGAGACCCTTGGCCTGCAAAAGCGCCTCGTCGTAAAAGTAGCTGAACGAGTAGACGCCGTGCGAGAGCCACGCGCCGTCGGGATCCGTGAAGCCCTTGTAGACGTTGCTGAAGCCCTTGGGCTTGTACGAGAGGAGTTTGCTTTCCTTCGTCCAACGCGGGTAGTCCTGCAGCGTCTGGAGTGCGACGACGTCCGCGACGAGCGAGTTGGTCGCGAGCTGGTTGTCGATGCGCGCGTTGTGGTACTTGCTGTAGTCGACGACCATGGTGAGGTTGACCTTTGGGAACGCGGCGCGGAAGGCGTCGGCGACAAAGGCTTGTTGTCCGGCAAAGTCGCCGCCGTGGTACACGACGAGGTTGCCGCCCTCCATGACGGCGTCCTTGTAGAGCTGCGACACGGACTTGGACCGGAAGCGAGGTGAGGAGGCGAAAGAGCTGCATGCGATGCGTTCAAGAAGAATCCAAAGTGGAAATGATAGAGATAAAGACGACGAAGGCAAAAGACAATCGCAGTAGAGGTGACGTTTTGCGGAGGTTGCTTCCGAGTCTTTTGTAGCAGTCTCCTCTGAGATTGTCCTATCTTGGAGGTGCACTTTCAAGTCGGCCGTTTGTTTGTCCCTCGGAAGGAAGCTCCGCAAAAGCCAACGAAGTCCGATGGACATCTGGTTCCATTAACCAAGGGAATAAATAAGCTAATTTATTCCATTGCATCAACCGACCGCAATCGGATGATGGCCCTTGTAGCGCGCCAACAACAACTGCCTCGTGTTACAAACCCATGCAGCGAAAAGTAGTCGCGGGAATTCCACGTTCTCTGGTTCGCATGGATGCTTCTCCATGACAAACAGAAACAGACAATCTTGTAAGCATTGTCATTATACGTTAACGAAACGTCCAAACAGCACACGTGTCGATCATTTACATCATCTCAAGACGCTGAAGCAGCGCCACCGCTCGTGCGAGGCCGCGTTCGCTGTCACGGGCTCCTCGCGTTCATGGTGCGCTAAGATCGTAGTGCCATCTTAGAGGCACCGCTCCAGGACGGACTTGTCGACACCATCATGTTTGAAATGGAATCGCCCATAGTTAGTACTCGGACAGGAGACATTTTGGGGAGTAGAGCAGACCACGCTACGTTGCTGCTGTCGTCCTACAACGCGCGCAATGCTTGATTGAAGATACAAAGCGCTCTGAAAACGTCAGCAATCAAACGACGACTTTAGCACGCCGTGGTTTGCATCGTGTACACTTGTAGCGACTACGTCGCTCATGGTAGCACTCTTTGAGGTACCGTGTTGAGCGCCATCCTATCATAAGGAGCGCTCGCAGTCTTCAGAGCTAAAAAAGGCGCGGATTGCACGTCCTTTTCTTCTGCACGTCGGTGTTCAGTGTGAGTAGATCTTGGTGAATTTTGCACGTATCGATAGAGCAAACCGTTGGATATCGAGTATCGGCACCTTGGCGAAAAAATCACCCAGCAATCCGGTACTAGTGTGGACGGGGTGCTGGCGTCGGTGGGCAGACAGTCGCAGTGGTAGCAAGACAAATGAGTTGAAGCCAGACATAGTTACATGGTCCGTGTGACCAAACAAGCGGTGGCAGCGAAATTCTTGCGCGGCCGTGCGAGGCGTGCGGACGATGGCCTTGAAACAACTCTGCCACTCGGGTCACATCGACGTATCCGGACAAGCTGCCGGATACGCCACCGGCGACGTTCCAAAATTTGGGATCCAGCGGGAAAAAGGTGCGAGGCGATGGCATCGACCTTCCGCAGCGTGCTACTCGCGCTACCCGAGCTTGCGGCCATTGTGGTTGAGTTTTAGTTTGGCGTCTACGCAGACGTGCGCCCGGTCTTCCGCGCCTGCAACGAACTCGTCGAGTTCGACGCCGTGCACAACGTCTACGACTGCGACGCTTCCTTCCATGCGAAGTTCGCGCCAGACGCCAAAGGTCTCGCACAGTGAAAGCCCACCGACTGCGCTCTGCACATGCGTCAGCACGACGACCGCCTGCCACTGCACCTCGCCAGCGCCCATGGCTGCGAGCACCTCACCCAGCGCATGCTGCGCTGCCGCCCAGACCTCGCATCCGACGACGCGATCCTACTGGCCTTGCACACGAATCGCCTCGAGATCGCAGAGCTTCTCTTAAAGCAGCGACGCGCCGCTTTCGATCGCCCCAAGAGCGACACAGGTACGCTATTGCTCCGAGCGTCATTGCCAGCGGAAGACACATATCGTGGCATAGGCGACTCGGCGTGGCGTGCTTCGTACCTCCTCGGACGTGTCTTGCACGATGTCTTGAGAAGCGAGGACACGCCGGGTGTCTTGTTGCTTCAGCGCTTTGCGCCCAACCCCGACGATTTTGTTCTGAACGACATCATGTCTGCGTTCCACGGCGCGACGCTCCGAAACGCAACGCTAGCGCTAGACTGTTTTCCGTGGCTCCACGACCACGCCGTCTTGGAC
>NW_012156465.1:0-2348 GCF_000151545.1 Saprolegnia parasitica CBS 223.65 | reverse complement strand
CGAGGCTCCTCAGGCACCACGGACGCTGCTGCATTGTGCTCGAGGAGACTCCGTGAACAGTCTCTACGCATACGCTATCACGAGTTATCGCTCGGTCGCAACGCAGCGTTCCTCGTCGGTCTCCCTCAAAGCCAGGCGAAAGCGTTTTAGCCAATCAGAGCGGCAAGGCTTTAGATTTGTGGCCAATCACCAGTGTTCTTGCCGCAGTTCTGGAACCGATCATCGCCGCCACCCAAGGTATGTGGTACGTGGCAAGCCGTGCGCAGGCCTTAGGCGAAGCGCTCACGCGACGTCGTGGTAGGTATGGCGTAGCCTATCCATGCGTGACGAACCACCGAGTCGGCCCTTGGGCGGAGCCCTGGCCAATTTCTCGATGGCCTCTCTCGCACGTCGGCCAGTGCCGCGTCATCTTCGGAGCGCGCGCCATCTCTCGGCGCTGATTCCGATGGCTCGAGCTCGAGCACCTTGCACATAAGGTTTCCTGCGTGTACACTGCACGGAGCCGAGACTGCTGGCAGCGCCACGCCAACATATTGCATGGAGGTTAGAAATTGCGGCTGCCGAGCTCTTGTCCATAGTGAGTGGCGCGCCATCTCGAAGCATTCAAAGTATCACGAGGTCGCACATTCGATACCATTACGTTTGCAAACAAAATTACAAAGACTCGGCACATTGATAGAGGACGCTTTGGAGAGCTCGAAATGCAAGGTCGCGTCGACATGCGAGATGTACAGCGGTACCGAGACGCGATCCAAGATGCACGCCAAACTAAGATCGTAGCACCATCTACGAGGCGCGACGCACTCCAAACTAAGATCGTAGTACCATCTTATAGGCGCCACGCTAGGACGCCGACGCCACTTGTCGACAACATCACATTTGAAATGGAATCGCCCAAAGTTGGCACGATGATAGAAGACACTTTGAGGTGTAGAGCAGACCACGCTACATTGCCGCTGCAGTCGTACAGCGCGCGCAATGCTCCACCACAGATACAAAGCGCTCTTAAAACGTTAAAAAAGCAAATGACCTCATCGGTACGTCTTTTACACTTGTAGCGACGATCGATCGCCCTTCCACTGGATCGAGAATGTGATTCACGGCACTATTCGTACGAATACCACGTCCAGGAGCCATCATATCCTGCGCAGCGATTGGGACGAGAGGCTTTGAGCTTACAGTGCTCGGATTGCATGTACATTGCTTCCGCACTCTCTCGCGGTGATTTTATGTCGTCTAATATCATTTGCATCAAACGTGTGCCAGGCTATAATGCGTCCTCATATACTAGAGATGATGTATTCACAAGTTTACTCGATTTCCATGACGTGGCACTCGGAGAAGGTCCCATTCCGAGCAAATGTTGAGGCGTGTAAAAACAAGTGTAAAACAAGCACGACAAAGGCGAAACGCAGTGCTTTTACAAGAGAATCGGAGAAACCTGGAGCGCTGTTCATTCTGCAATTTGCGATGGAGGGCCTCGGTCGCACGGCCCGCGTCGCACGGTAGGGCGGTCGCAAACAGGCGGTACCGACTGTGGAAACTCGTGTAGCCGAGGTCTTTCTTCCGTCACGCATTCCTGTCATTTAGGACTTATGCTCACCAGGCAAGCGCTTGCAAAGATCGCTGCGTCCTTATGTAGCATGCGAATGCTTCTCGTTGAGGACCGATGGCACACCAAGCACGATTGGTGGTACCAGTAACGTTTTGAGCAGTGTCGGAACCATCAAGCGTCGGCCGCTAGTGCCTTGACGCAGGTGTACAGTGTACACAGGCGAGGCCGCGGCTGCTGGCGTCGATGCAGCGCTGGTCGTAGCCATCGGCGCCGCAGCGGTAGAAATGCCATTTTGTTTATGTTGGGCACCTACGTGCTGTAATTTACATAGTCGATGCGCCGAGATAAACGCCAATTGCGACAACCTCAAGCGCATGTGCGCGAACGATGACCCGTGCTTGTTGCGTCATATCCGGACACATTCCGGATATCAGAACCAAGTGCAAATCGAAAATGGTCGACACGACGAAGAGCCACGCCGCCGCCGCAGCAGCAGAAGGAGCCGCGCCAGCGCCACGTCGCGTTCGAAGCGCGCGCGTCATGTCGCGACATCGAGCCCGATGCTTCCGAGCTTGAGTACCTCACGCTTGACGTCCTGCTGCTTGCACACGGCAGTCGGCACCGAGACCGGCGACAACATACCGCCCGTCACAAAACTCTCGCCACTTCGCATCAGATCCGTTCTCTGCTCGAGCTACCGGCGACCGGATCTTCCAGCCCTTGGCGGTCACCTACAGTGGTCGCGCGCGCCCATGGTCCACGTATCTTGGGCAGACCTCGCTCCAATGCGTTG
>NW_012156464.1:175934-179816 GCF_000151545.1 Saprolegnia parasitica CBS 223.65 | reverse complement strand
GGGAGAAGAATTGCACACGTCGCACATCGCAGCTGAAGATTTTCCAGCATTTACAACCTCCTTTGCCGGCCCTCCAAGGCAGGTAATACTCTTTTGTATAGCGGTGATTAACACTTTTAAGTTTACATGTTTATGTCTGTGATGTCTTCATCATAGCGAGCTTCCTCAGTACTCTGCACAATACTGCCTGAACACGTTGCCACGTCATGGAGGCTTTTTGGCCAATCAGATGCCAAGGGATTTTCACGGAGGCCTGTCCGTTAAATTCCAATCACAATTCAATTGGAAGCTAAAGAGCACTACAATCGATAGATCTGGACAAGGGGAAACGAACCTAGTGCTCCGAATTGAAATTGAACGCGTTTGGACGAAGTTATCGAAGTTCTACCAACGTGACCTTAATATAGAAATGTATGGGCTCGGGGCACTTATTGGCCACAGGGGTGAACGTCATTTGTCCGGATAAGCAGCAAGGGCGCGTCCGGATTACACAAAACATCTTGTTTTTGTATAGGTCTTATCCGGTAAGGTTGCCGAGAGTATCCGGACGTGAAATCCCGTGAAATTCCACTTCCTCAATCAAGACCGAACTACTTGGGGGCAACAACCGTGTTGGTGTCCGCCATGCCTGTGGTGGGCGAGGCGGGTTAGTTGTTTGACTGACACTACCAATTTGGAAATGGCTTGAGCTCGCTTGCTCTGCGCCTTGGATCTTGTAACGTATGTGCTTCTAGATCTTGGTTTTTTGGATCGCTCGGCCTTGCGCGGAAAACCTCTTCCACTTCTTGGAAACGGCCCAAGGGCCCCGAACTCGATGCTCCAAGAACGCCCGATCGATCCCATGGCATAATGCCCATTTTGCCCCAAGGGTCGAAGCGATTGAAAGCAGCTTGGAGCTGGAAGAGAGCGAGGACGAGACGACTGTGACGTATTTCGACGAGATGTGGGCCAAGGGCGCTGGAAGACGTTCTCGACGCGCGTGCTCGAGATCGGCAAGATCAACGAAGGCTACTGGACGTCGGAGCATGTCGTCAACCAAGTGAAGGAAGAAGTCTTGGTCGCGTTTGCCGAGTTGCACCCGAACGCGATCGCCTCATTCACCTTCGACCAGTCGACCAACCACGCAGCGTTCGCCCCGGACGCGCCACGAACATGAACTTGAACCCCGGTGGCGCTGAAGCAATCATGCGTCCGGGCAAGTTCTCGGACGGCCGCGACCAGCCTATGGTCTTCGAAGCCAGCACGGAAAAAGCGGGCCAGGCCAAGGGCATCAAGCAAGTTCTTCTGGAGCGTGGCATCGACGTCGCTGCGCATGGCCCGCGGATAAAGTGCCCAAACGAAAACGTCGACGTCAGCGCCACCGAAGGGGTGCTCCTGTGCTGCGCGAGGCACTGCGTCGCGTCGCAACCCGACATCCGCTCCCAAGTATCGCTCTTGGAAGAGACGATCTCTGGCGCAGGCCACCACTGCTTGTTCTTGCCCAAGTATCACTGCGAGTCGAACCCCATCGAAGCCTACGGGGGGACAGCCAAGCGCTATGCTCGGGCCAACTGCGACTACTCGTTCGAAGGACTCAAGACTCGTGTGCCAAAGAGCCTCGAAAGAGTTCCGTTGGCGTCGATTCGCAAGTATTTTCGTCGATGCGGACACTTCATCGAGTCGTACCATTTGGGGCTGCGATTACGAGCTCACGAAGTACGCCCACAAGAAGTATATAAGTCATCGGCACATTCCCGAGTCTATTTCACGAGGTAAGAATGCTCTACTCGCCGAAATGAAATCAAAAAATGCTTGAGATATCTCGGTCAAAATTTGGCCGTTTGGACGTCTTTAGGTGACGTGCACCATAGGTGCAACTCGCCATATCGGTATTTGCTGTAGCGGCGGTCTCGGATCAGTACAGTGACAACCCCAAGCTCGTGCTCGAGTACATGGATGGCGGCAACCTCCGCCAGTACCTCGACAAGAAGCGCAAGGGCGAGCCCGTTCCGTTCGACTACTCGACGCTCGATATTGCGTGGGTCATTGCCAACGCCTTGGCCGACCTCCACCGCAACGGCTTCATGAACCGCGACCTCACAGTCAAGAGCTTTAACGTGCTTGAGCTCCTCCAACTATTAATACATCAAGGTGGCCGACTTTGGCCTGACAAAGGAGTTCAACCTCGACATGACGACGTTTGTGGGGACGCCGGCGTGGATCGCACCCGAAGTCTTTGAGTCTGGAACCACGTACGGCTACGCGGCCGACATTTACTCGTTTGGCGTCATTTTGACAGAGCTCGAGACGCTCCAGGTGCCGTATGCAGGCTTGAACCTCTTTGCGATCGTGGACGGCGTCCGCAGCGGCGAGCTGCCTGTCTGCTCGATGTCGTAGATTGCTATCTGTCCGCTCCAGTTGTAGGGCCAATCTCAAATACGATTCCTACTGAAGGCATTTGATTGGCTATTTTAATCATATTCTGAGCCAATCCCACGCGATTGCATCCCGGCCACCTCCACCGCTAGGCCGCTCCATGCGCCAAATCGAGTTGGGAAATAAAATCGCTTAAACTTGGCGACGTGATAGAGGACACTTTAGCGGTCACGAAAAGCTACTTCGCGTTGGCGTGCGAGGCATATGCCGACAATTATACGTTGTCAAATATTGTTTATGGCATATGCCATGAATAAAATCAGCAAGTTGCCACATTTAACAGGCACCGATCTAGAGTGCACAAGTGTTGCCAGATCGCATTGGACAATTGTTTACACTCGGTAGCGTGATAAGAGATTGCGTCGAGACCAGGGAATGCCACTCGTCGTCGGCGTGCGACGTCCATTGTGTGGATCCATTTGCTGTTTATTGTGGGCCTGTGCTTTGAATAAAAGCACAGAGGCGGGGCCTAATAACTTTTACTCGATCCACCAAGAAGGTGTCAGGCTCTGTACACATATGCATGTTTCACAGAAGGGTACCCATTGAGCTCAAAACTGCATTCAAAAGAACGCATCATTCATTACACCGTATCCAAAGCCCACGCCGCCGTACAGAGCACGCGTCCGCACTTGCGCCTCGTACGCCTCGCCGGCCAAGATGGCATCGACCGCCGACGCGGCGTCCGTCACGATGCGCCACGCGTTGTACTGCCCGCGACGCAGCTCCACAATCACCTCAAAGATCGGCTCGCCACCGCGCTGCGCCAACAGCTTTCGCAGCGGCCCATTGTCGTCCTTCTTTTGCTTTTCCTTGGCCAGTGCGTCGCCGACCGTCACCGACTCGACGCCGCCCACAAGCCCTCGCAGCGGCTTGTTCTTGAGCAGCTTGCGCAGGTCGCCGTGCGCCGAGGCCACGATGCGCACACCGCGCTGCTTGCACGTGCGCGCAGCCTCGACTTCGTTCGGTCGGCCAATCTCGTCGATGACCATGACCTCGGGCGTGTGGTTCTGGACGCACTCGACCATGACTGCGGCTTGGTCGTTGAGCGATGGCACCATCATGCGCCGCGCCAGGCCCACGCATGGATGCGGAATGTCGCCGTCGCCTGGAGATCAGAGCGCGGTTAGGGTTCTTCTTCTAGTATAAGATTGAAGAGTAGTACCTGCAATCTCGTTGCTCGTGTCGACGATGCAGACGTTGTACTTGGTCGCGAGCTGCCGAGAGACTTCGCGGACAATCGTGGTTTTGCCGCAGCCAGGTTCGCCGAGGAAGAGAATGTTCTTGTCTTCCATCGCCAGAAGATCCGCGATCAAGCCCGCGTTGCCCTCAATGTACCGGCCGACGCGGATCGTGAGCGCGATGATATTGTCTTGGCGGTTGCGAATGGCCGAGATGCGGTGCAGTTGGCGCTCGAGGCCGGCGCGGTTGTCGCTGCCAAAGCCGCCGACGCGGTCCACAATCGAA
>NW_012156464.1:163925-175114 GCF_000151545.1 Saprolegnia parasitica CBS 223.65 | reverse complement strand
TCATGGCTCTCGAGAGGGGTGATACTCTTCTCCATGTCGTCGCTCTCATCCTCATCGTCCTCGTCGTCGCTGCTCTCATCGCTGCTCGACTCTGCGCCAGAGCTGGATCGGCTTCCTAGTCGAAGAGCTGCATCAGACCAACCTTTCCACACAGAAAAAAGGTCGTACGGAACGACGTGGCCGACGACGGGCTCTTCCACGTGTCGTTGGCCTTGGGCGATGGCATCGCTGGGGGTGTGCCGCCTGCGCGGACAAAGCACGGACGCGTCGGGTCGGCGTCCGAGTAGGTCAGTTGCGGGTGGCGGCGGAGCGACTGCACGATTGCAGCAACGACAGCGTCCAAATCCACGTCGTCCGGAAGCGTCGGGCGCACTTGCCCGCGAATGTACGACGTGTAAAACGCATTGTCCGAGGCGACCCACTCGAGGATCGCATCGACGTACTCGGACGCGTGCGCAGCGACGTAAGGCTCCAAGGCCATGTCCGTCCTCGTCGTGGTTGGGTTTGGAGTTTTGCCAAGTGTTGTCTTGGTTGTGGGAGGAGGCACGGGCAACGGAGCTGGGGTTTTTGGCTGGCGCAGCGCCTGGAACGAGACGCGGCCGCCGACAACCGAGCTCGTGACGTCCGGATGGAGCTTGAGCGTATCGACGATGCCCGCGACGACCGCCTTCGTGCTCACGTGCGACGGAACACGGAGCTGTCCGAGAATGTCGGCTTCTGTGAACGCCTTGCCCTTCTTCGTCGTCGAGAGCATCGCCGTGAGGTAATAGGGCGCCACTTGGTCGACAATGTTGTGGACACTGGCGGTCGCATCGCCCGACGAGCTGCGCCGACCAAAGCACACGTTGGAGAGGAAGCTCGGGCGGTGGCGAAAGCGTGGATCTTGTACAAGGGCTGGCATGACGTGGCTCTTGACCACGGCGCGCGGCAGCACAAACGGTAGTTGGAGCTTCCACGAGTAGACGACGGCGTGGCCGCATCCCTCGTCGTGGGTCTGCAGCCAGCGTTCCATCGCCTGCGCGTACGCCTCGATCGCGGTTGCGAGGTTGGCGTCGGTCAAGCCAGACGTATTATTGGGCGTGGCAGACCGGGGCGCTACCGTCGCTGCGTGAGGTAGCTGCAACGAATTTGCAACGATGGATGCAGAAGTACCTCCCGGAGTGACCCGTGGCGGCGTCGAAGCCATTGGCAGTCGCGGCGCCGGGATCGATGCCATTGGCTTGGTAAAGAAAGGCTCGGTACCAGGGAGCGAGTCGACGTATTGGAGCCGCGCGTCGCGCCGGAGAACGTTGACGACAGCCACCACGAGCGCATCGGTGTGGGTCGCACCCGACGCCATCGGCGAGAGCACGGTTCGGAGCCTCGAGACGTAGAACGGCTTGTCGTCGAGGACGCTGGCGAGTACTTGTGGCAAGAGAAGTGCACTCAACTGCGCCGCCATGGCCGCGTCGGCGGGAAGCTCCTCGGGCTCCTCCACGCGCGGCGACGCGACGATTGTGACCTTGCCAGCAATCACTTGCTGCTGGAGACGCGGATCGCGGCCCAGCGCGACGAGAATGGCGTCGACGACCGCGTCGGCCGGCGCAAGCGGCGCCATCGCTTGGACCTGCGACCGAATGCTGTCCTCGTTGACGTAGCCGCCCGCGCCCGTGATATCCAGCACCGCGGGCTTGAACTGCTCTTCGTACTGCGCGACGCATTTCTGGACAACGACCGACGTGACCGAGGACAAGGGCTGGCTCGCGACGCTGGAGGTAGTACTACTGCGGGCCTTGGGCGCGGCCTTGCAGCACCAATGGCCGCCAACCGCGCCAGCCGGCACGACCGCGGGGTGGCGCTTGAGCGCGTGGACGATGCGGCTCGCGGCCTTCTTGAGATCGATGCTGGGCGACGGCGCGACGAGCGTCCTATGCACGTCGGACGAGTTGTAGACTCTGCCGCCAGACGTCGCCGCCAACATGCGCGCCGTGTACACGAGGATCTGGTCGTTCACAAACGTGTTCATCGACACGCTCGGCGCGCGGGAGCGAGAGGCCAGCGCCGCTTCCCACGAGCCGCCGTAGTCGTCCTGCATCGTCGGTCGTCGACTGGTCTTCTTGACACGAACGAAATACGACGGCGTGACGACGGCGATTGGTCCAAAACCGGTTGATTTCGCAACCGGCTACATATATAACCGGTTAGAATGGTGGCTTTGCTACAGGATCGACGGTTTGAGGATCGACAGTCACTATGCTCAACCTGCAGCTTGTGTAGGTACCGGAGAGAGCGCTAGGCGACTGGAAGCGGTACCCACCAATTTGAATGCACCTTCTTGTACGGCCAAGCAAGGGTACGTGAGCTCCAGTTAGCAGAATGGACCCTTGGGCCAAGTACGGAGCTACCCGGCCAAATAGGGACGTCCTCGGTCTAGCAAAGCTGCCGTTCGGATGCTCTAGTAGTACTTGGTGCAACCGTTAGAGCCATCGGCAGCGGCCATTGGCAAATATGAGAATGCTTCTGGTATGCAGTCAGTGGGTCACCTCCAGAGGTGGTACCGAGATGGACCTTCGCTTGCTGCTTGAGTGTGGCCTCACCTCCTAGTGTCGCTGCCGCTCGGCACCGTCGGTAGTCTCTCTGCGCCCTTTTGCAGGGAACGGTCGCGTGGGCCTGCCTTCATCGGGTCGAGCGCCAAGCTGCCGTCAGCACTGCTGCTCCACACGGCCAGACAAGCGCGAGCTCTTTTTTGGCGAGTTACTCCAAGGCAGCCCTTGCTTTCTTGCAAGCACTTTCTTGTAGGAGGCTCGATGGGATCGGGGCGATGTCTGCGAGCTCGGTTGGCTCGCTAGAGTGTTGTGGCGACTCGATAATGGTGGAGCACTGATCAAGCGCGCCAAAGAGCAAATGATGGTCATTGAAAAAACGCGTTAAACCCAAGTGCAACCGATCGCGTTTTATTTTGGCTTTCTAGACGTGGGGAGCAGCATGGCAAGCTTCCGACCGGGCGCGCCGGGCCATGGGTCGACCGCTGGCAGCGTCTCCATCTCGGCCTTCGTCAAGGACAAGAGCCTCGCGTACGTCGAGCGCATGCTCGCGGTCACGGCGCGGGGCGGCGTCTACTACTCGTCCGACGTCCAGGCGACCTTGGCGATCCCGAGCCATTTGGATGCGACCAAGGTCTGCAGCCGCGTGATCCATGCGCTCAAGCGCGAGCCGAACGTGGTGGCCACCGAGACGTCGGAGGGCAACTGGCGCTTTGAGGGGCCCCATACGTCGATGGACCGTCCGATCGTCACGGCCGACTCGGTCAAGACGCTCTACGACGCGATCCTTCTCGAGCACAGCGTGAGCGTGAGCCTTCTCGTGCGGAACTCGGCCAAGTACCCGCTCTCGAACCTGCGCAACCGCTTGCACAAGACGGGGTATCTCTCGACCGACGCCATTGCACCCGCCATCGACATCATCATCGATACGGTGCTTCGCCACGACACGAGCATCCGCTTGATCAACAACGACATGCTCATCTCGACCGACAAGACGGAAGGCGAGCACAAGGACGACGACGACGACGAGCTCCCGACCGAGCGCGACGCCTTGGTCGCCGTGCTCGCCCACCGGCTCGCGAGAAAGGCCATCTACTCGCGCCGGTCCGTCGGCCTCGTCGAGCAGCAGCTGCTCGTGCACAAGCTACCCGATACGGGTATGCGCCGCCGCGTCGTGCAGCGTCTGCAAGCCATCGGTTGTTTTCTCTTTGTCGGTGACAACGACGCGACTGCGATCGTGACGCTGGACCAGGACTGCCTCTACCGCCCGATCCACGCGTTTGGCGACCTCAGCTTTCTTCGGCGGACGTGTGCCACGTGGCCAACGGTCACGAATGGCGTTGCCAAGGTCGCGTCACGACCGCCGTCCGTGGCTGTCCCGATATCCGTATCCACGACGCCAAAGAGTACGTCGTCGTCATCGGTGCTGACGCCCGACCAAGTGCACGCGGCCATTGAAGCCTACATCTTTGCCGCGCAGCAGTGGCTCGATGCGCATGCCGAGGCCTGTCCGTCTGCTCACGTGTACTCGTGGAAGGTCGGTCTGACGTTTCCAGTGCCATTGAGCATCATGAAGTCGGTCGTGGTTCCTGCGCTCGTGACCGACCCGCGCCTGCGCTACCGTCCGAGCTACCTCACGCTCTACTGCTTTGGGCCGCAATCCGACGCGATCTCGGACGACGCGCCGGCGACGCTCGATGACGTCATGGACCAAGTCGTGCCGCATTTCCGGACGCGCATGCTTGCAATGACGCGGAAAGGCGACGTCTACGGCGCCGCCGACGTCATCGGGTCGCTCCGCGTGCCGTCGCATCTGAACAAGGACTCGGCGGTCAACTGCGTTCTCGACGCGCTCGCTCGCCACCCGGACGTCACGTGGCGGGCCGGCGACAGTCTTGGCCACTCGGGCTTTGTCGCAAGCGACAGCCACGTCAAGCTGCCGACGCCGCTCGTTGTGCCGCCGGTCGTCGCGTCGCAGTGGGTCATCACGCCGTCGTTATCGTCGCCGTCGTCGCCGTCGCCGCCGCGCCCGACAAGTTCGCTCACGGTCGACACGCGTCCCCGGACGCTCTACGACGCGCTTCTTATCGAGCACAGCGTGCGCGTGGTCGAGCTCGTCCACGCGGCGTCCGGCCATGCGTACTTGCTCCAGCACGTTGCTAGTCGCTTGGCGCGCACGTCGTACATTCCACCGGCGTCGGCGCAGGACGCGCTCGAGACCGTCGTCAGCATGGTGCTCCGGCTGGACCCGAGCCTGCGCGTGCTCGAGTCAGGAGACGGACCGTGCTTGGCACTCGGTGTCGCGCCGTCGCGGGTCGTGGGCGACACGGACGCCTCGCTACCGAGTGAGCTCAACGCGGTCATGGACGTCGTCGCTCGCCGGTTTGCGCGGCGGATTGCGTATGCGCCGATGCGCTTGGTGTCGATGGCGACGCAGCTGACGCAATGGGGCGTCACGAACGTCTCGGACGTGCTCGTCGGTGTCCAGGCGCGGCTCCAGTCGGTCGGGTGCTTTGTGTCGGCGGTCGTCGGCCCCGATGTCGTCACGGCCATTGACAATGCGTGCTTGCTGCGCCCAGCGAGTGAGTTTGGCACGCTTGTGTTTCTGCGGCGCGAGCCGCGCTTTGCGTCACCAAGTGACGCCAAGTCGCCTGCGACGAAGCCACCACCGGGCATGGTCGTGTCACCGGCCAAGCCAATGGTGGACGTGTCTCTGCCGCCCGCACTCGCGTCGAGGTCGCTCTTGGATTTGTTACTCGAGTGGCACGCGATCACGCTCGGCGATGCACTGCACGCGCTCGGTGAACCGCTGGCGATATCCCGCGTACACCGGCACCTCGAACGCACGGGGTACATTACATCGGACCTGCTTCCGCGGGCGATCTCGGTGGTCCTCGCGCAGTTTGCGTCGGACGCGAGCCTTGGCATGGAGGGCGACGGCGACGACATGGTCGTGGTGCCGATGGGCGAGCGCCGTCATTGGACCACGCCTCGGTCGACGCCTTTCGACGGTCCGAGCATGGTGCAAGCGACGGTGATTGAGTTTATCGAGCTCATCGTCAAGGCGCCGCTGGACTACGTGGCCATGGCGCGCATCGTCAAGGAGAAGCCGCGCTTTGGCTACTCGACGAGCAAGACCATGAAGCTCGTGCAGCAAGCGCTCTTTGAGACGGACTGCTTCCAAGTGCTCAAGACGGGCGAGAAGGCGCTCGTCACGATTGCGCCGTGGGCCCTCCCGCGCAAAGCGAGTATGCTGGTCAAGCACGCACTGCTGGCGCACTTGCTTGCGCGCTGGTTCTCTCCACCGCCACCACCAAACGGCGACCGTCCTACCGACGCTGCTCCGAGCATCGACCGGCGTACCGAGCCGACGTCGACGGTCGTGATCGATCGATGGGCTGTCGACGGTCCAACGACCGATGCGACAGCACTCGAGGCGTACGTGGCGGCCTCGTTGGCGTGGCTAGAGACGCACGACGAAGCGTGTGGCGAAGCCGTCATCTACGACCTCAAGCTCGAGTACCCCGTCTTGCCTGGCGTTATCAAGACGCAAATCCTTCCGGCGTTGAAGTGCGACCCGCGATTGCAGAGCCGCCCGAGCTACGTCGCCGGCTTTTGCTTTGGGCCGCGCAGCAACGTAGACACGAACGCGCCGCTCTTGACGCGGGTGCTGGCGCAGGTTCTGCCGCACATCAAGCGGTCGATGCTCGCGACGATCGAGAAAGGACGTCCGTTCCACGAGTCGGACGTGCGCGGACTCTTGCGTCCGCCGGCGACGCTATCGCTCGACATCGTCGTGCAACATGTCCTTGGCGCGCTCCAGCAAGAGCCCAACGTTCGCTTTACGCTCAAGAGCGACACTGGGCGTCTGGTGTTTTTCAGTCGAAACGACGATGACGACGATGACAATGACGACGACGACGACGATGACGACGAGGACGACGAGGACGACGATGACAGCGATGGCGATGACGAAGATGACGCGGACGAGGACGAAGAGAACGAAGTGGACGATGTCGTCAACGCTGCCGACAGAGTTTCGGTGACGTCGATCACGGAGAGCTCGGCGACGGTCGACGACGCCAGCATGTGGAACATCCGCGCGATCGAGGCGCTGGTATCTCCAAAGAGCGAGTCGGCAAGCGACGATGCGATCGTGTCGCTGCACCACGAGACCTTCTTGGCGTCGATCCTCGCGTCGGTGGCGTCGGGCAGCGTCTTTTACGTGTCGTCCCTCTCCAGCCAAGTGCGTGCACTCGTCAACAACGACAGCGCGGCCACGATGGCCATCAATGCGATCCTTGCGTCGCCGCGGCTCCATCCGCAACTGCGCTACTGCGACGACGACGACCGGCGTCCGTGCTTTGTCGCAGCGACGCCACCGCCGGCGACGATCGATCCCGAGACGGTTCAGAAACACGTGGCGGCGCTGAGCCAACGCATGGAGCACGCGCTGCGTACGGCGATGCGTTTTGACGTGGGGTTTGTGCCCGGCGTTGGCGACTACAACAGCAGCGAGCTCGCGCGCCTCGTGGTGGCCGAGGTCGCCAAGGACCCACGCTTTGAGCTGCGCGCGACAGACGAGCGTCAACCGTACTTTGAAACGTCACGCGCGCATCTTTGCAAGCCAGCGTCGCCGCCGCGCAAACCGGAGCCGCAAGCCCGGGTGACGGTAATTCCGCTGGAGCCGGTCGGTTTTACGCCGCCGGTGCCGACGAACGTCGACGACGCGCCGCGACCGGCTCTGCCCGCCAAAGTTGAGTTGCATGGACACGTTGCAGTGGTCAAGACGGCGGTGCAACTGCGCGATGTCGTAGCCGCGCACGCGATCTTGCGCGAGCCGTGGCTGCCTGGTCGCATCGCGCTTGCCGTCCACGGCAACGGCTCTGCACTCTTGTTGGCCATGGCCTGGGGAACGGAAGCGCTCATCGTCGACTGCGAAAGCACCCGGGTCGATGTCGTTGCGACGCTGCTGCAGCCAATGCTTCTCTCACCAAGTGTCTGCAAGGTCATCTACGGCTCGCACACGCAGGCCGGCGCTTTCGTGCGTCTTGCCAATAGTCCGATCGCGTCACTCATCGACCTCGAGCTCCTCTTTGAGCACCAGACGTCGCGCTTCAACGTCTCGTTTGCCGAGATGCTCTCAATCGTCGGGCTACCGGCGCACCCGCACCCGCGGTACCTCGACCGACCCGACTTTTTGAACCACCGCCCACTGCTTCCGGAAGCCACGCAAGCCGCGGCGGCGACAGTCCAACTGCTTCTTCAAGCCTCGGATGTCCTCGCCAAGGCCATTTTCGACAACATTTCGCCGCTCATGTCAGCCTCCAACCAGCGACTGCATCACGCGATTGCTTCCGATGGCCAGCGATCGCTCTGCTTTGATGCGCAACACAATCAGCGCCTTGTCTCGACCGAGTACCTCCAGGCGTGGCGGCCCCACGACGTTATCTCGAGTCCGCCGGTGGTCATCCACGAAGACTTGGACGACATTTTGGGGTTGCTGCCACCCGACCTCGCGGCACCTCTGCTCCAACCCGACGTCAGCGCCAAGCTGCTCGACATCGTCTTGGACCTCGGACGCCGACCGTGGGCATGGGTCAATGGCGCGCGTTTCTTCCTCGACACAGCCAATCAGGATCGCGTCGTCACGAGAGACGACCTGGATTCGATTGTTGACCGCATTGGCGGCTTTGGCAGCGACAACCGCGCCGGCCTCGAGCGCCAACTGCACCGCATCTCGGCCATTCGCAACCGCCAAGACAATATCATCGCACTCACGATCCGCGTCGGCCGGTACATTGAGGGCAACGCGGGCTTGATCGCGGATCTTCTGGCGACGGAAGACAAGAACATTCTCTTCCTCGGCGAACCTGGCTGCGGCAAAACCACCATCGTCCGCGAAGTCTCTCGGCAGCTCGCGACCAAGTACAACGTCTGCATCGTCGACACGAGCAACGAGATTGCAGGTACTTTTTCTCCAACTAGTAGAAAAGAAGAACCCTAACCTCGCTCTGATCTCTAGGCGACGGCGACATTCCGCATCCGTGCGTGGGCTTGGCGCGGCGCATGATGGTGCCGTCGCTCAACGACCAAGCCGCAGTCATGGTCGAGTGCGTCCAGAACCACACGCCCGAGGTCATGGTCATCGACGAGATTGGCCGTCCGAACGAAGTCGAGGCCGCGCGCACGTGCAAGCAGCGTGGTGTGCGCATCGTGGCTTCGGCGCACGGCGACCTGCGCAAGCTGCTCAAGAACAAGCCGCTGCGAGGTCTCGTGGGCGGCGTCGAGTCGGTGACGGTCGGCGACGCATTGGCCAAGGAAAAGCAAAAGAAGGACGACAATGGGCCGCTGCGAAAGCTGTTGGCGCAGCGCGGTGGCGAGCCGATCTTTGACGTGATTGTGGAGCTGCGTCGCGGGCAGTACAACGCGTGGCGCATCGTGACGGACGCCGCGTCGGCGGTCGATGCCATCTTGGCCGGCGAGGCGTACGAAGCGCAAGTGCGGACGCGGCCTCCGTACGGCGGCGTGGGTTTTGGATACGGTGTCGAGTCGATCTAAACGCAGAGATCAAACATTTTGAACAAAGTCCATTTGATGTTGCAGCTAGAGTCGTTGTGGGCGTAGTCTTGTCTAGTGACGCCAGTAGACAATATCGTCCATGTCGCATAGTCTCTCGGAAAGACCTCGATACGGGTTTGGATTCGCTTGTAAGTGGCTTGTCAATGAATCGATGTTGCCGTTGAACACCATTTCCGTGAGTGTACACTATTCATGGCGAATTGCCACCTCGAGGTTGTCCAGTCGCAAGAGTTCAACGGTGCGCGATGGCCCCACGCCGCCTCCTCGACGCGCTCCTCGAAGACCACGCAGCTCGGCTGGCGACGCTCGTCCACGCGCAGGCGCCAGAGCCGTACGCTGTCGCCAAGCTGCGCAAGAAGCTCGTCAAAAAGTCCCAGACGATCCCGCCGGCGCAGCGCGACGCTGCCGTCGCCACGGTCGTCAACCTTCTGGTGCAGGACCCGCGCATCACGCTCGCCGCCAAAGGCCAGCTCGTATCGTCCGGCACAGACGCTGCGGCGCCAGAAGAAGCGCTGCCGGTGCTCCACCACCTCGCACGCCAAGTGGCGTCGCATCCTTTACGCATGTCGACGATCCAGCGCCACGTGGAGACGGCAGCGACGAATGTGCAGGAGCTCGTCGATGCGCTGGTCACGTTTGGGTGCTTTTGCCAAGGCAAGGATGCCAAGGGCGCCGATGCGATCCTGTACGACGAAGCCGCGCTGCTGCGGCCCGTCACGGACTTTGCCGACGTGAGCTTTCTGCGGTCGTATGCCCATGCGTCGCCGACCACAGAGTCAGAAACGCCAAAGAAAGCCAAGAAAGCCAAGAAGACCGAACCGACCAAGCCGACCAAGGTCGAGGCCAAGGCGACCCGTGCAACCCTCTTGGACGCCCTCGTGCAGAACCTTGCGGTGCGCGTTTTGTTTTTGATTCAGCTGGAGCTCAAGAAGACCGGCGTGTGCGTTGGCTGGCGAGCGCTCATCGAGAAGCGTCTGCGGCTTGCAGCGTTTGTCCCGACCGCGCAGTTTGCCGCCGCCGTCGCTTCCATCGAAGCGACCGTTGTCCAGTGCGGCAACGTTGTCGTGACCGCCGACGACAAACTGCAGCTCGCGCCCGGCGCCGTCGCACAGACCAAGTACACGGTCCCCAAGGCACGCAAGCCGGACGTCATCTCGAAACTGGTGACGCGCTACGCCAGTCGCACCGCGGCCTCTCCGCTTCCTCTCACGACGCTCCAGCAAGAGCTGCGACACGAAAACGTGGAGAAGCACGACGTTGCCAAGGCCGTCGCCCTCGTGCTGCGCGGTCTCGAGCGCACGGGCTGCTTTCACATTGACCGCTCCAATCCCAAGATGGAGGTGGTTGCGATCTTGCCATCCAGCCTCGAGCGGCCTGCATCGAGCTTTGAGGACCTCCATTTCTTGCAAACGCCTTCCGCTCCAGCACCCGTCACGATGCCAACGACAACGACAACGGCAACGGCAACGACAACGGCAACGACGACGACGACGAAGAAGAAGAAGAAGGCAAAAGCCGTCAAATGCACCGCCTCAGAAGGAGCCAGAGGTCGACACGACCGACCGCCCGACCGCCGTGGCTCCGTCCGACCTACCGGCCCTCGTCGAGGCCTACATGTCGCTTTTTCTCGACGCGGTGTTGCAGTGGGTCGAAGGCGGCAACGACTTTCACGTCTCGTACATCCGCGGACAGCTCCAGCCGCTCTTGCCGCCGGGGACCGACGTGAGTGAGCTCGTCGATGCTGTCGTGGCGGCGCTGCGTCAAGATGCGCGTTTCGTGTGGACCGAGACCAAGGGACATCAGCGATACTGTAGTGGACGCAAGCCCAGTGCCGCGCCGTCGCCCGGTACGTTGACGCCACGCGCTAATGTCATGGAGCCCGACACCACGCTTGCGTAATCAATCACCACACAAATCAAGTTGTCTGAATTGAAAACCGACCATTTCAACATGTTGCACTCATTCCAACGAAGCAAAATGCGCGAGCAGCGACGCTGCCACGTCACTCCGGTGCTGAACGTGCACGTCGTGGCCCGAGGCATGGAAAACAACGTTCTTGGTCCGTGGGCCGCGCAGCGCGGCATA